>NW_026853088.1:0-143093 GCF_026571515.1 Ruditapes philippinarum | reverse complement strand
CAATTAAATAAAATTAATTATATGTTGCATTATAAAGTTAAATATTTAGATTTGAAGTTCAGAAAACTTTATAAAATTTACAAAGCCATAAGAAAGACTTTTATTTATTTCCTATTATGTATTAAAATATTTAGTAACTGCGTAATATTATACTATTTATAAGTGGGTAGAATTAATATAACAATATTTTTAAATATTTTTAATAAGCTAGATCTAATTTTGAATTGAATGGAAAAAGTATGCATATCTTTTTTTTTTACTTTTCCTAAATTTGGATTGATTTTTGAAGAAATTAAAATATCTGGATGTGTGCAGTTTTAACTTCTAGCATGTCCCAAGCCATGGTAAAAGCAGAGGGGGAGAAATGAATCTTGTATTTGTATTATCAATGTTATTTTACATATCACTAATTTTTTTTACATTTTGATTGCATTGTTCACCATTTTCTTGATGTCTGAAGTGATAGAGAATGATTAATAGGTTGGTGCCTTGGATCTAGCGAGGCGGAGGAATTTATTTGGTGAGCCTTTGGCCAGATAGTTTAAGTTCTCCATCTATAGCACCAATCATTCTATTTATCCTGCAATCAATTTTTCGTGTCGCCTCTACGGAGTAGTGGCGACATATAGGGATCACTTCTCCGTCGTCTGTCTGTCCGTCTGTCTGTCCGTCTGTCCGTCACAAAACTTGTCCGGACTACTCCTCATAAACTACTGGTGCAATTTCATCCAAACTTTACAGGAATGATCAGTACCAAGTCTAGTTGTGCATATTGTCAGCATTTTCCGGTTCAATGATTTTTGGCAGAGTTATGGCCCTTTAATAATTTTTTATTTTAAAGTTTGTCCGGACTACTTCTCTTATACCACTAAAGCAATTTCAATGAAACTTTACAGGATTGATCTGTAGCTCAAGTCCTTGCGCATATTGCAAGGCTTTTCCGGTTGAATGATTTTTGGCCGAGTTATGGCCCTTTGATAAAAAATGTGTATTTTTCTGTGTGTTGCCAGATACACAAAAGCTTGTCCGGACTACTCCTCATAAACTACTGGTGCAATTTCATCTAAACTTTACAGGAATGATCAATACCAAGGCTAGTTGTGCATATTATCAGCATTTTCCGGTTCAATGATTTTGTCAGAGTTATGGCCCTTTAATAATTTTTATTTTTAAAGTTTGTCCGGACTACTTCTCTTATACCACTAAAGCAATTTCAATGAAACTTTACAGGATTGATCTGTAGCTCAAGTCCTTCCGCATATTGCACGGGTTTTCCGGTTGAATGATTTTTGACCGAGTTATGGCCCTTTGATAAAAAGGTGTTTTTTCTGTGTGTTGCCAGATACACAAAAGCCTGTCCGGACTACTCCTCATAAACTACTGGTGCAATTTTATCCAAACTTTACAGTAATGATCAGTACCAAGTCTAGTTGTGCACTGTCCGTCTGTCTGTCCGTCTGTCACAAACTTTGTCCCAACATGAAATTGGCCATCACGAGGCGACACATGTGATTACTGATCGCTCTTGTTTTATAAAAGAGTTTCATTTAGAACAGAGTTAAATTGTAATGTGTTTTTGAAAGTTTTGGCCTGTGCGCAGTAAAAAAGTAGTTCTTATTATTCTGAAATATTTAACAAGCAAAAATGTCAAACCAGTCTTTTTTAGTGATTTTTAGTCATTTTTACTTGTTTTGCCGCGTAACGTCATGCGTTCTTTTTCATGACGTCATCATATGATGTCACAGTACCAATGTTGAAATTTAGTTCCGTAAAATTTCTCGAATTTGTTACATTTTAACACAATGTATGCAGTTATTTACTTGCTTCTCCTATAGAAGCAAAATTTACGTACATGACAGAATTTATTCCTGTTGGTAATTCAATTTAGTGTTGTTTTTTTTTTTTCATCATAACAGCACATGCCTTAGATTGCTAAAATAAGAACCATAAGGAATAGAAAATTGTCAATATTTTACAAAATCTTTCAGAAATATGTAATCCGGATGATAAAAAAAACATTTTAAGTGTGCTTTTTAAAAAAATTCTTATGTGCTAAATAGTTGAAATGATTCTGAGAAATCCTTTATAAAAGTAAGGAATTTTTAGGATAAAATTGTGAATTTTTGCCTTTTTTTTTTAAATAGACCTATATTTGACCCTTACCTATATTTGGCTATTTAAAAACTATATATAGATGCAAAAAAGTAGGAAGAATGTTAATCTTTTAAATAACAAGCCATGGTTAGTAAGTTTTAAGCTCTTGTAGTTTAATTTTAAAAATGCCTCTTTTATTGTATCACATACATAAGAGGAGTTCTGAGTTCAAATCTCAGTGGGAGCACTTATTTGCTGATTCATGGTTTGTAAAATTAAAACAGGGCTGTGAATTTTATGTCTATATTAAAGTTATTGTTTTTATAAGTCATTGTTTTTATAAATCATTGTTTTTATTTGACATTTATTAAATCAAGGTTTTTGAAACTTGATAAGAAATTTGACAGTATGATTTTAAAAAACTATATAATATCAAAATTGTGCATTTCACTTTATACATCAAAATTAAGATTTCGGTGGTTTTCATACTGAAACGTTTACCCGTGAATTTGACAAATGTGAAGAAACAAGCGGCCACCACCGAGTATATAAACTTATTAATGAAGTTAGTCAAAAGCTTCTGCAAGATGACATGAACAAAAAAGATACAGACTTGCCAAGATATCTATATATCCGAACAAACACGGTTTATTGGAAAATTATAAATTTGATCATTGTTTCAATCAATAAGACTTAAAGTATCAGAAATAAGCATTAACACATTTAATTAATCCATAAGACCATACGCAACAGTAATGAATTTGAACACAACGATCAATATGCAACAGATGTGAATATATTAAGAACATTAGATCTTTTTCAATGAATTAAGTTCAGACTTACAAGAGCCACCGCCGGACGAGGTCAATGATAGACTTTTTTCTTGTTTCTAAAACCATAATTGAAATTACGAAAAAAAGCAATTTGAAAGTTGCACAACTTGCTTTTTCGTAATTTCAATAATGGTTCTACTCAAATGAAATATTTTTGAAATGCCTTGGACGAAGTTCGTATTCTTTTAGGGAGTTATCTAGTGTTCATAATGCGAAGATGTCGTCCCATGACATTGTAAATCGACATTGCGACAATGCATTCAATCGGAACATCCTCGGCTATTATAATAACCTTATCCGAAGACTGGCGGAAAGGGCAATTGCAATGCAGTACGATACCCGGGGAAATGGAAACGACAGTGTTGCGTATCGACAAAACTTAGCAGCAGAGCTAAACGTCACACGACAGTGTTGTTTGGAAAATGCAATTCCATTAAAGTAACAAAATGTTGACTGTTCCAAAGTTAAATCAGGTAATACCGCATAACGAAAGTTCAGTAAAATTAGCGATTATTTTTAATCCCTTTATACTTATTAAATAGTTATTAATTTTGATCGATTCATTTCTTTCATGACTTAATAATGAAACGTTTAACTGTGTACCTAGTTTTCGGACTGATACAAATAGGTATGTACATGTCAACTATGTAAACTATTACATTCTAATTTGTAAATATTTTTTACTACAATTTTGTTATATATAGGCCAATGACGAGTTTTACTTTATGACTGTATTTGACAGTAAGTTTTTTTTGGGGTCACTTTTCGTATATAATTCAGTATAATAAGAGTATCTTATAATATTTCTGGGGAAAAGAAAATCATGAAAAAATGTCGTAATGTTCTAATTTTTTAATTTTTCTTTTCAGAGAAAATTATAATTTCTGTTCCTAACTTTTTTCTATGTGTCCTGTTATTTAAAAATTACATCAAGTAAAACATCAATTCTAACACTCACGTGATTTTGTCACTTTAGACAAAGAAGAAAAAAAACTGGTGTTAAACTGCCAATAAACACCGGTTAGGGACTACTTGAATATGCGCTGTTATGTTTAACTTTTCACCCTCGATTGCATAGTTATAAGGCTGTTAAAGCAACAATAAAAAGCATTTTTATCTATATTTTCAGTTCGTATAATGTTTTCTTTTCATACAATACCGAAATAATATCTCACATACACTTACGCGTGCATATAAGATCCATATCAGTTAATAAATATTTTGACAAAACGGCGCCAATCCGTAAGCAGCGTAATGACGTCATCGTAAGTAAACAACTCAATCATAAACAAGCTGACGTTATTTCATACATACAAGAATGATAAATGGGGCACTGATGTAAACACAATACGACGTAAGTTTTTATTGCTGAAAACTTGATAAAATAACGTTTTTTTCTAATTATTTCTTTTGTTTAATAATTTCTATATCATCGGCCGGAGAGGTGTATATCGGCTATTTAAGAACGGTTTTATCGTTTTGATGCGACAAAATTAAACACTCAGGCCTACGGCCTTCGTGGTCAATTCCTACGCATCAAAACTCCAAACCAGTGTTAAATAGCCGATATACACCTCTCCGGCCGATGTTATTTCTTAAATAGACGTTTTTAATAATTGACAGGCATTTTAGAAGCAAGCGTTTACTGTAGAAACAAAAACTATAAACCCGAGCGTCTATATTGCGATGATGGCTGCTGCGGTTCCTGGCCCTATGAAACGTGTTGCGATGAGACCTATTGGTACGGCTGGGCAGTGGTGGGTGGGGTAATTGCTGCTATATTTATCATCGGTTTGAGTATATGTGGCGTCTGCTTACTTATCAAGGTTAGAGGCAAGAAGGGTCGATTGATAAATCCCTCCCAAAGTCAGAACCATATGTTGCCTGTTTATGGTGAGTCGACTTCAGAGAATTCTCTTTTATTAGAGCCCATTTCTCCTATAACCTAAGTGTTGCCAGTTTTAAGAAAACTATTGTGACATGGTTACTTAGTTTAATTTTTTAATCAAAATAGCTCTGTAACATTTGGTGCATGCGTGTGCAATTCTTAACATTTTTACATTGAAACCAGTAATTTGTTTGTTTAATAAAATGTCAGCGTTTATTGAAACATCATTTTGTTCCCTGAATCTATTTGATATATTGTATTTTTTTCTATATTATACAGCTTCGACAATCTCTCAAACGACACCATATCCAGTAGGCCATGGTCACGTTACGACAATCATACAAAATCCTTTAATACTACCGGAATTACCGCCGTCCTATCAAACTTTATATGGACATCAGCATGACCAACAACAATATTGGCAGCAGCAACAAGATCAACACCACCATCACCACCAACAACAACAACCACCGATTTTTCTACATGAACGTCTTCCTCCGATTCCGATTGGCCTACGAGGCCAAGGATATACTCAAATGTGAAACTAATAACTGAACGTTTTCATTGTTACATTTTTTGGTTATGCAATGCCAGTTTCACCTGATTTTGAGATATTTTAAAATGTCATTTTTTTGGTATCAGATGGTCTTTCGACAAAAAGTTAAAATCATCGTTCAGCATTAAATATATGCATACACGTATATGCATAACTTTAAAAGCGTTAATTTTAAAAACAATTGCATTTAAAGATGTAACTTTGTTTTACATTTTGTATGTTACGCTAGTATGACTTTTTTTCCATTTACTGGTAGTCCTTCATTATTAAATGACACTGTTGTGTTTTGTTGCACCTGAAGCCAAACTGACAAAAACTCCGAAAACAAGTTAAATTTTAATGAAAAACAGAAAGAACAGAAATGATCAACAAATAAACAAAAAAGATATATAAATACATATTAAAAATCATACAAATACAGAATAGGCTGTGTCAAGATTCTGAATCCAAATCTGGTAATTTAAATATACATGTGTAGTTCATTTACCTAAAATTATGTAATCCAGACTTTATGTATGGCACAATTATACAAAATCTATTGGCTTTAGTATCCCACTCAAATACTAAAAAAAAGAATATTCTGTTTATCACATATCCAAAATAAGAATTGTTTTCAGTTAAAAAAATCTTTTTTTTTCAATGACGCGCTTTTAGAGTAACGCTAACATTAACGCGTCTTTACGCTATGTTTCTACATGTATTACGCAAATGACCTCACTTCACGTTCAACACCGTTTTACGTGTCGCTCTTGCGACACGGGTACGTGATAAAATACAGTATATCTTGTCAAACAATGACGTAATGATTCTACGGCAATACGTATTGCGAAATATTTGCCAAATTAATGTCCAATTAATAGTGTAAAAATAATTATAAAAGAGTAAAAACATGATATTACTTTGTATTGTAAATATATTATCTCCATGCCAGATTACAAAGGCGGCGGCGTGTTGGTTTTCTCTAGGGGTTTTCTCTGTCTCTATTTAAGGTGATCTTAGATTTGATATAACAGTTATATCCCGATCATAATTCAAACCTAAATTTAAAAAAAACAAAACATTCTGTTCATATTGCCTAGAAACACTGCAAACAAAACAATGATTTCGGACACTTCATCAAACGCACTGTAAATGTTATAATCATGTAAAATAAACAACAACATGTGAGCCTGATGTCATCTGCAAACGATGAGCAAACGATAGTGAAATTGAGAATTTTGTTCGCAGAATCATATCATTAATAAACGAAATAAATGAATTAAACACTCTTTTTTTAAGTTCCGAGTACGATTTTAACTTGTCATTTAAAACCAATAGGCGGAGGCGCCTGGTCAGTATGCTGTTGACCTTGTTGTTGATGACCTTGAAATCCCGACGGGAGTGGCGGAAGTGGTTGTTGTCCGTATATCGACTGGTATGCAGGTGGCGGAGGTGGGGCTGAAGGGTTTTGTATAAAGCCAGTTGTGGCGTATTGTGGATAATAGCCTTGACTTTGTGGATAGTAGCCTTGACTTTGTGGATACGTTGCCACGTGCGAAACTGTTGTTCCTGAAATGAATATCATCTTAATATAAAAAGTCTAGATTGAATAACTATATACAAATCGATGAATATAAATTAAATAGTATTAATTTAAGTTGATTCTTCTTGAACTGTAAGTGACTTGATCATTTTCAGTTTCAGTTTTTTTTATAAAACCAAGGCATATAAAATGTAACCGGTTATATAGAGGATATTGAATGAGTGTAAGTTCAATACTGAATTTATTGCACGAGTTGAATAAAATTATATTATGCGAGCCTCTGGCGAGCATAATATTATTTTATTCAACGAGTGCAATAAATTTAGTAATGAACTTACACGAATTTAATATTCTATTTATCACATACAAAAAATAAAGACCGTTTAAGGTGAAATAAGAGTCATATTTCATTGACGCGCCTATAGTATAACGCTAACATTTAGCGCGTCTTTACACTATGTTTGTATAACGCTAATGACGTCACGTCAAAATATATGCACGGCCGTGCAATACCATATTTACGGAGTCGCAAAATCGGCACGGGTGTGTGATAAAACAAACTATTGAATAGAAAAACAGTGCAAGCTGGGGTTCCTCCATTCTGTATTTATGGTATTTCTTTCGGGTGATCAATATCCAATCAAAAAGGCGGAAAAAATCTGGAAGGGTAATAAAGCTTTTTATGATACTGCACGTTTGTAACGTTGCTTTTCATTAGACTATCATGACGTTTATATGCACGGCTGCTGTCAATTTATGTCGAAATTTGATTTTTTCCCTAGTGTTATAAATTCGTTATAAAGATTCTTGGCAGGTTATATGGCCGTATAAAAATGATTGTTTCAAATATAACCCTCGCCTATCGCTCGGGTTATATTTTCGAACAACCGTTTATTTACCGGTCATATAACCTGTCAAAAACTTTATAACTTTATCTAATAATGTAAACTAGCATTTGTACAAGCGTGAAGCGATTTTCCATATTGTCATTTACATTGTTTATGACTTCTTCTTGTAACGATGGCTATAGAATATGCCATAAATGATTTTAAATAATTGCCTTGTGCTAATTACCTAATATCAATCTTACCTGATTCGGGCTGTACAATGCGGCCTGTCTTCCCTTTTTGTTTAACGCAAACACAGACGACACATACAACGAAACTTATTAGAAAGATGCCACCTATGACCCCTCCAGCTATTGCCCAACCTAGCCATACCGTGTCTTCACAGCAATACTCATACGGCCAGGACCCACAACATCCGTTATCGCAATAAAAATATACATCGTTGTATCGATCATAGTCAGTGCATGTCTCACCGGCTCGTGCTATTTCTGAAATAGAATGGTAAATTAAATACTTTAATTTAATAGAATAAAGTACATTAATAATTTCATACATGACCTTGTCACTTATTTACACGTTTTATTTTGTAGCGTGCGAAGCTACTACCAATTATTTATGTAGTTTGTGGTCCTTTATCGAAGAATAACGAAAAGAACCGAAAAGTTACAATCTTAATGTATGATTTTTCTATATAGAAAATCATATAACTGATTAATCTTTGATTATATTCGCTTTCATTCGCCATTTCATTATTGACACTGTCATATAAGATTTATAAGACTTTATTCCAAATACATGTGGGTATTATACCCATGAGCACACAGCATATATACAAACATACGTACATACATAATCATAATATCAAGGTCATTAAACATATATAACATATATTTAGCATTTACTGTATATTTGAGTCATAAGTTTGCTTTAGTGTGAACAGATTAACATATTACAGCAAGGTCTAAATGAAGCACAGGTTTTGCATAATGATATCAATTAAGTAACTTTACATTTACCTTCCTAGGTACTATAATTTACGAATATTCAACATTTGTTCTTAATTCAAACATTTTAAAGATAAACATTGATAATTTTCTTATAACATTTTCATTTTGAGATGTTAACAATTCAATAAATTTTGGTATATTTGGTTTTTTCCAATAATATTTATCTATGAGCTGTTTTCTCAAAACATTGTATTGTGGACATTCTAATAATACATGAAAAATTCATCTTCTAGTTTTAAGCAAATATTACATTTTCTTTCATTATAAGGAATTGCTCAGGTTTATGCCATCTACCAGTTTCTACTTTTAATCTATGCGATGATGTCCTGAAACGTGATAAAGATTTCCTAAATTTTTCAATATTCACCATTGACAGATATGACTTAAAACCAAAATCACAAAATAATACATAACTTCTTGCTCTTGATTGATATAATTATCGGTGTAGTCATTTCATGATACTGCCATATAATTATCGGTAGTCATTTCATTATTGACACTGCCATAATTATCATTATCGACTTAGTCATTTCATTATTGACACAACCATATCCTTATCGGCATAGTCATTTTATTATTGACACAACCATATCCTTATCGGCATAGTCATTTTATTATTGACACTGTCATATAATTATCGGTGTAGTCATTTCATGATACTGCCATAGAATTATCGGTAGTCATTTCATTATTGACACTGCCATATCATTATCGGCATAGTCATTTCATTATTGACACAACCATATATAATTATCGGCGAAGTCATTTAACAATCGACGTGGTAAATTCATTATTGACACAACCATATATAATTATCGGCGAAGTCATATCACAATCGACGTGGCAAATTCATTATTGACACATCCTAACATTTATATCGGCATAGCCATTTCACTATCGGCACAGTCATATTATCATCAATATAGTCATGTTACCCATTGTAATTGTTATGTCACTTTTAGCATAGCATTTTCATGTCTCAATCAATACAATTACAGTATAAATAAATCACTTTTGTCACACAGCCATTTTTAATATCGACATATTTTCATAGGCATTGACTTGCCGTGTTATTTCGACATAGAAATATATTAATCACCAAAATAATCATAAATGTCATTAAAGTGTACATTTTTTATAAGCTGAACACAGATTGTCTTAAGATATATATATATATATATATATATATATATATATATATATAATTCCTTTTTTTATAGTCTCGTGATAGAATTGATTGTTTGTTTGATTGGGTTTTACGTCACACCGACACAGTATAGGTCATATGGCGACGTTCCAGCTTTACTGCCGTTTACATTGGCACGAACGGGCACCTGAGTAGAACCACCGACGTTCCGTAAGCTACCTAGATAGCTTACTCACATGAAAGAATCCAAAGTCCCTGTCGAGATTCGAACCGTCAGCGGTGAGGGCCAAATGGTTTGAAGTCAACGACTTGAAAACCAATTGGCCACGGAGCACCGATAGAATTGATCTTTATATAGTATTGTTAAAATGATTTTGGTAGTGTTCCAAACGAATTATAATGTAAATATCTGTATTAATGAATAAAGATAATCGATAGAATGTGAACAATTTCTTCATAAATAAATTGGCACTGTTCAAGTTAGACTGTAAAAGTAACTCAGTTACACACGGGCATGTTGATAAATTTATCATAAAATATTCATAACAGAATATTTACAGTTTGTTTGGCGTTCTTAACTTCCTTTTTTGGCACAGAGGTGACATATTGTAGGGCTATATGAGATACAGTGTAATTGAAGAAGTACTTAGTATGTCCTGTGCCACCATACATCCTACATTAAAATCCTTAACAAGAGTTTATAAACTTTTTTTCTTTTTATAACTTAATAGATCTACAATCTAAAGTCTTCCTGGGTGTCAGGTTGATCAGAAATTCATTTTCTAGACTAATTTGAATTATCTGCATTCAAGTATTTATAAGAAAGGTAAACTGTATAAAAAAATATCCTGTGCTGCTTAATTTTCAGAGTAAATTTAGTGTAGAATCTAATAAAAACAAAAAATTATGGTTATTATATAAATTTTCATTTATTTAGATCTACTTACCTGTTTGTGTTAATCCAAAAATAATCCAAAATAAAACGTTTTTCATTTCGTTTTTGAAAGCAACATAGATCTAGATCTAAATAGTAATAAACAATAAACACGAAAGAATCTATATCCGTCGTGACGATAAAAAAAAAATGTGTGATGTACTGATATTTGTACTAGGTCTATGTATACATAAGACTCGAGTGTATGCTATTTAAAAAGACATAATGTAGTATATATATATGCCTATCGATTTTGAAATATTGACAAAGCCTACTTTACGACATCTTTGTTAAATGAATAAAATATCTTTAGAAAAATCTTAAGAAAAACACGTCATAACAAAGTTGGACTTTTAGAGATCACTGATTTCAAAAAGATCTATTACATGCTATTAGATCTATATGTATAGAAAAAAAAATATTTTTGAATAAAGAGGAAATGATGTGTTGATGTCGTCATTTAAAATATGACGTCATGACGACATCACATGGTTTGGCACTTAGTATTGCTTTTGAGTGACACTAATAAAAGTGTTCATGGTAAGTAAAATGTACACAATTATAGAATGCGTATAGAATATTTGAACACATCCTGCTTAAATTGTAACAAAATTCGAGAAAAACTTATCAATGTGTCAACCTTGTAAATAACAATCCGGCAACAACATTTGAGCCGCGTCACGACAAAACCAACAAATAGAGGATATTGAATGAGTGTAAGTTCAATACTGAATTTATTGCACGTGTTGAATAAAATTATATTATGCGAGCCTCTGGCGAGCATGATATTATTTTATTCATAGAGTGCAATAAATTCAGTAATGAACTTACACGAATTTAATATTCTATTTATCACATACCCAAAATAAATACCGTTTAAAGTGAAATAAGAGTCATTTTTCATTGACGCGCCTATAATATAACGCTAACATTTAGCGCGTCTTTACACGCTAATTACGTCACGTCATAATATATGCACGGCCGTGCAATACCATTTTACGGAGTCGCAAAATCGGCACGGATGTTATAAAGTGCGTTTGCGACCAGCATGGATCCAGACAAGCCTGCGCATCCGCACAGTCTGATCAGGATCCATGCTGTTCGCTGTCAGTTTCTCTACTTGTTATAGGGTTTGTAAGCGAACAGCATGGATCTTGATCATGCTGCGCGGATCCGCAGGCTGGTCTGGATCCATGCTGGTCGCAAACCCACTATGTTGGTTTTGTCGTGACGCAGCTCATTTTTTTTTTAAATATTTGCACAAAGTGCTTAAATGTAAATCACAAAACATATTAGTTATTGTATTTTGACTTGTACATAGAACATAATCATACATAATGTTGTAATACATGTATATTGATCAATACAATTCATTTTCAATACAATTTTATGATAAAAAAATGGAATAATATAAATTAGGGATTATTCTAAAACTATATAAAACCAATGGCACAAAAGAGATTTTCAGCATATGATAAACAATTACATAATCCTTTCATAGACAATCATTATTGCTACAAACTGATAAAGTGATTATGAAATGATCTTACCCATGTGCAATACCAAAATTAATACCTGTACTGAAAGCAAGTCATTCATTCATGTAGAAACTGGTATTTTCATGTTAGAAGATATTATGATGTCAATAATTTGCATTTGTACACCAGTTTTATCAGTCCTATACCTTGTTCATGTTGTTGGACCCTCTGGTCGTGGACGTAATAAATTTCAAACTGAGTATAAAGTAGAAAAATATTTTAAACTTGTATTACCACCAAGTCATAGCTAGATCTGCTTTTTGTAAATTCCGTATTGGGGTCGCTCCCATAAGGATAGTAACGAAGGAGGTATGAAGGCTTACCAGATCAAGCCAGAATCTGTCCTTTTTGCAATACTGATACTATAGAAAATGAATTACATGTTATCTTGAATTGTTCTCTTTGCAATGATATAAGGCGGGATTTGTTGGCTAAAGTAACAGCTTTTCGACACTGTCTGATGATGAAAAATACTGTTTTCTTTTTTTAAAAAATCGATAATTATGATTCGTATTTGTGTCAAAACCTGTTTAAATATCTAACAAAGACGCCGGCTTTTATTATGTAAATAGTTTCTTATTCATGTTAACATTTATATCTTTCCTTTCACATTTGTATGAAATACTGCAGCTATTCTTATCAGCTATTCTTATTAGTTTGATTTTTTAACTGAAGTAAAATCGTTTTTCTAGCTATTTTATACGATTTCTCAGTTTTAATGTAATTGCTCTTTTCAGGTAGTCACGATGTTTGATTTTATAAGTATATGTATAATTGTTTCTCAGTTTTATCATTTAGAAGTGTTGTTATAATGATTTATGCATAAATATGTATATTATATTCTAATATTGTGATATAGACTTTTCATCTCTTATAACTCCATGTTGGAGTGGCATTGTACTTTTATGCTGTAAATTTTTAACATTTTGTACATATATGTACAATGAAGAGATGTTATGAAATATTATAAAGTATAATATACTATAATGCATGTATACTATAATGCATTTATATATACCGTTTATTAAAAGGGAAACAACCTTTATGGTGGCCTGTTGCGGCCATTTCAAACCATCGAGGATTTTTATCGTTTTATCATAAAATTACACGTGCAACTTAGAAACCTGCGATATTTTCTGCCGACATCGTACAAATCTCGCGAGGAACGTTTATGGAAACAGCAAGGTACATACCGGTAGCGCCCATAGTTTGACTCTACAATTTATCCCTCCTTTATCGTGATTTAACGGCAGTTACAAAAGTTATCATAAGAACTCTTGGACATTTGGCACCTAAACCTCACTTTTTATAGATGAAAATTACTATTTTTGAAAAGTGTTTTTGTGGTATATGCAAAAGTTTTCCGACAAACTCCGTGACAGTTATCACAAGATCTCCTGACAAGTTATCATAAGAACTCCATCCTTCGTGTACCGTGATAATACTCAAACTCGACCTTTTACAAGGTATTCATCAAAACAAAATATCGCGGAATATAATGGCCCCAATCGGCTACCTGAAGAAGGCATATGTTTGTGTGCTTTCTACTATGTAGACATATATTGTCGCGGTTTCCTTTGTAAAACTCGACTTTTTACGACAGAAATGTGACAGAAAAACTCAAGAGTTTCTATAAGCCGCGATATTTGATACAATTTCGACATAAAATCTCGCAAATTTAAAAAAAAGGTGCTAGCGATATTTTATAAACTGAGAGGCTGTAAAATGGAAGCTACCGGCCACCATTAACTCTGTCATATAACAATGTTCTTCCTCTCTTCACAAGCCATGCGTCTTCTGAAACGTTTTGTCTTGAAAAAGTTTGAGTGAATTTCCATGATTAAAAAAACCTATGGAGGTATACCCTTCTAAGTGAAGGACATAATTTTGAGAAGCAATGGTGTGTTATTTAAATTGTAAGCTATGTTATACGGACTGTGACATCCCTAAAAGTCTGTGCAAAGATAGTTCATTTCTGTGACTCCAGAAAAATGACAGGCAATGTTTTTATATCACACATGTTTCAACCTCGATTAAAAATTTTCATAACCATGAAACTTGTTAACATATTTGCGTTGCCTTAAAAACTTGCGTTGACATATGAGGCCATTTTGACTTATTTGCGAGCCCTTGGAGATTGCTTTAAGTCATAATTAAAAGGGACTCCATTGAGGCTTTTTGACATGACGGGCTAGAAATAATTTACCAGATGAATGTTCCTTTTGATGTAGGTCTAGACCAATAATTTGTCTGCGAGTATCAAAAGAATAATTTCAATTTTTTTCCTTTTTCACCTTGTTTCTACTAGAACCGAGGAAGTAAACGCTATTTTTGCATAGTTTTGTATATAGGAATTCATAATTAGTATTGAACGTGTCTTAAGCAAGCCTAAGTACATGCACTTTTATTTTCCACTCGTAAAATAACTGCACAATTTAAATTATTGTCTTTATTTATTCTTATGGTAAATAAGCAATTGATCGAAAGACGCTTATAAGTTCAAAGCAAGATTTATTACATGGTTAAAATAAAATCAACGTCCTTCAAAACCTATAGGTGTTAGAGTATTTTGTTGTTGCTGTTGCTGTTGCCGCCCTTGTAATGACGGGGGAAGCGGAGGCGGATGCTGTTGTTGTTGTTGTTGTCCGTATAACGACTGATATGCTGGGGGCAGGTCCGGTGCGGAATGATATGCAGGAAGCAGGTCCGGTGCTGAAGGATACGCTGGCGGAGGTTGACCCGGTGCAGAAGATTGTTGTGAAAAGCCAATTGTTACGTATTGTGTTTGGAATGCTTGATTCTGTGGGTTGTTTGTAATGTATGAAACCGTTGATACTGAAACAAAACGAATTCTTTTTTAAAATATTTTCATTAAATTAAAAAATTCACATTAAAACAAAGATAATCAGGTTTGAATGTTTTTCACGAATTGAAAAATTGTATTTTTGTATGTTCATAGAAATAATTAAAATATAGATATACGGTGTGTATACAAAGTGAAGAAACTTTAAAACAAACAAACAACAAACGCCCATGGAACAGATTTTGACGAGTTCCAGTGACATTGTTACTGACAATTTGTTATCTGGAATACTGCATCCAAGTATTAAAATGATTTTCCAGTCCAGAAAGTAAAGGATTAATTATGATGCAAAGCATCAAAGTCGCCGTACATCTTTTGTAACTAAGTTTTTAAAGAAGGAATGAAATTTCATAGTCATATTTATATAAAAAGCATTATGTACATATTACGTCAGACAATGCGTGCATTAGTGCAAACGTACAATTTTATTGAATGATCAACTCTACAAGCTCAAATAGGAGAGCTTGCTTGCTGAAAAGATTAAAATTAAAAATGTACAATCATTTTAGGAAAAAAATATGTGAAATATTGTCTAAACGCTTGAATTTTTTTACATTCATTCCAAATTGTGGATGTAGAATGGCGTACATGTATTTGACAGTATAAACACATTTTCCTTGAGACTTCCGGGACATTACACGAGTATTTTTTAAGCCAATTGGCAGGTTTATGGTATATATCTTGAACGGTTCCAATCATTGTTCCTTATTTCTCGAAAAGAATTAAAATTCTGCGCTTTAATAATGCTCTCATTCATGAACCCAAGCCGTTTAATTTTAGGTCCAGAATCATATGCCTCAGAAATGCTATCATTTTTATTTCACAAAAACTTTTTAAAGTTTTTTTGCATCTTGTTAAAGTACCCTCTCTCCCCCCCCCCCCCAAAAAAAAAGAAATAGTAAGAAAGATAAAAAAGTAGTTTATAGATGAACTATCTTTACTTCTTTCGCTTTGTTGGCAATTGGTCAATAGTCAGTTGACAATTTTGTATGGAAGAAAAAAACTTTGCTATCTTTACGACACATTACTGCACATTTAGCACCACTTTCTACAGCTGTTAAACAACTAACGTCCTCTAAATCCATTATTAAAACATTAAACACATGTTTGACATTTATATACAGATTTCTGAGGCATAATTTGCCTTTAAAGAACGCACTACCACAGATAGAAACCTTACCTGGCTGAGGCTGTACAATTCGGCCTGTCTTCCCGTTTTGTTTTATACAGACGCAGACGACACATACAATTAAACTTATCAGAAGTATTCCACCTATGACCCCTCCAGCTATTGCCCAACCGAGCCATGCTCTGTCATCGCAACATTTCTCATACGGCCAGGATCCACAACAGTCGGTCTCACAATAGATATAACCTCCATTTTCACCATTGTTTCTACAGTAATCCCAGGCTCCTCCAAATTCTAGAAATAGTTTTAAAAAAACATTGCTCATTTTAGCACATCCATGTATACTATGCAAAATTAAAAAAAAATATTTTAAAAGAAACTTCATCTTGATATATGAGCTTCCAGAACAAAAGCTGATTTTGTTATTCTTACAGAGACGTGTTACTCGGATTTCTGACTTCTGACTTTTAATCAAAATGCCTACAAAAATTAGCGTAGCAAATCGGCAAAATAGATCGGGTGGTGGTGTCGCACTTACTTGTCGAAGTGATATAAATATGCGTAGACTACTATCACCTGCAAAAACTAGCTTTGAATTTGGCGTTTGGCAATTAGTTTTCAAAAACATAACCTTAAATTGTGTTGGTATATATCGACCCCCAAAATTAGCAACACCGAATCAATTTGTAAATGAATTCTTTTCATTTATGGAGAACATATTACCAAAATATTCTAACATTTCAATCATGGGTGATTTCAATTTACACATAAATGACGATAACAGTGCTGTTTTGAATTTCAACAATTCTCTGGCCGCTCTTGGATTGCAACAGCATTTAGATTTCTCTACGCACATTGAGGGTCATTGACCTTGTGGTCACGGAACTTGCGAACGACATTGATTCACTTTCATGTTAATTAACAGGCTTCGTTTTTATGAATCATTGTTAAGAAGGAGAACACTGATAGGAAATATGTCTCATATCGTGATTAAAAAAAAAACCAACATGGATATGAGTAAGCGTTTGCAAAAGATCTGAGTGCTGAGTGAAATGACAATAAGTAATGATTCGGTGGATGGATTTGTAAATCAGTTTGAAAACGAGATTGAAAACATACTAAATACGCATTCATCCATTAAAGAGAAAAGAGAAAATACAAATTTATAGAACACCCAAACCCTGGTTCACTGAAAGTATAATGTTCGTGGAGCGAGTGATGCGTCGATCAGAAAGATTTTGGAGATTACACAGGCAGTCATGTGACTATATATTTAAATTTCACTCTGCTCTAAAAAGGGGAAAATGCCAAACTCTTAGTAAAAAGGTAATTGAATCAAAAGGTGAATCAAAAATTCTTTATCAGATTGTGCAAGTCTGAAAAATCTATGCCTCCTGTGAACAACGAGAACACTCTTGACGACAAACGGCAGAGTTCATATAAAAATTGATAGAAAAAGCCGCACTCTACCGACTGAATGAGAATGTAAGCGAAAATTAATCAGTCGGCATTTCGCCAGTTCCACTAATGCGAGTCTGTCCTTAGACTTGTTAATGATGGAACACCAGAACGTCATCGTATGATTGCTTTTGATCTGAGTGTTGCATTTGACACTGTCGACCAAAGCATTTAAAATATTATTGACAATAGAAAGGCCCCTTATGCAGAATACTTTTGAAGTGCATATATATGGCTTGTCTACAAAATAAATGTTCCAATTAAGTAGCGATGACTGATCTAACAGTTTCCCGGCATTCTCAGCTTCCTGGTTCCCAAATTTTTAATATTATGGCTATAGCCCTATATAACGTGTGTCTAATATTTTTCATAATGACTTATAAGGTAGTCAGTAACTTAATTTTAGGTCGATTTTTTAGTTAAATTTTGTTAACATGTAATACAGATATTTTTTTTCTCTTCTTATACAGTACATCGAACATTACATTTTGAATTGCGTCGCTAATAATGTGATACGAAAGAAATAAAAAGTTACAAATGCTAATTAAAAGTCTATACTCACTTATATTTGTTACTCCGAAAAGAAACAATATGAGAGCGTTTTTCATTTCTAAAGTTTAAGAAGCAATTTAGTTATTTGACCGAGAAATAAATAATATATATCCAAATGAAAAGTAAACAGGTGACCTGGATATGTATATAAATAAATATTTATGGGTGTAAACATTATTTACTAAATTGAACGATGCTTTGAACGAATATTTGATTGAATATCGATTTTGAAAAGTTTACACTCTATACAACTGCGTTATAAAAATGGGGAAACGCTTTAAAAGAAAATTATGATGTAAATTTACTGAATAAAAACACGTGTTCTCCGTCAAATAAAAAAGTGCATTTTGTAATACAAATAAAAAAAAGGGAAATACTACTATTACTAATAATTATTATTAAATAAAATACATTACATGTAGTAGTAATAATAAATAGGTAAAAAGACACCACACACGATCCAACACAAAATGACGACGACAACAACAACAACAACAACAACAATAGTTTACATATGGGATTTGTATTCCCTTTTGACGAATATTATCTTTAACAAAAATGGAGCAGTATAATACTACGAATTCATGCAAGCACCTTCCTTCTTTTATAACAGTCAATATATATATGATGATGACAGAAGAAGCCAAAACGAGCCTTTTTTAGCCTCTTTGCATCTTTCCAGAAACCGCATCCTCCCGAGTTACTAGTAGTCAAGACGGGTTAACCAATTGTTCTTGGTTCTTTGGATGTCTTACCCTCTCCTCGCATGCTTCGAGAGGGATTTTGAGAATTTGGATTCGGATATTCAGGCAAAGCAACGTCTCATATATGTCATAGAAAACGATTTTACGTGATCTATCCTATACTTGATATCATTATGATACAGGTGGGGATTTCTATATAGTAGAGAAATCCCCAATACATGATCTGACTTCTCACATGATCGAAGTCAGAAAAAATTGTATTAATAAAATAATCAATTATGTATCGGCACAAGAACTTGCCTTAAAGTCACGGATTTGATATTTACTTCCGACAAGTTTATGTCAGTCACTGCCAGATTGTGAACGCGCGCGCATGTGTGCGTGCGTGTGTGTCGTTTGGAGGGCTGCGTGTGAGTCGTTTGAAGGGTGAGTCGGTAGCTGCTGCGAGATTTATACATGCGAGGGGGTCAATGAATTCCTGAATTTTTATAAAAAAAAGTAACATATACTGAATTGCCAATCAGTTTCCACAGCTAAGGTTTATGCCAGACGTTAAATACTGTATGCACTTTATACAGACCATGATTGCAAACTTTTGCGTTTACATTTGAAACGAATCCAGTTATGATTAAAACTGCTAGTTTGTGGCATACATATGGGTCGCCTAAATACTTAAAGAATTTATCTAAAAAAAATGATAATGAAAGAATACATGGGGAAAATATAACATTCTCAAAGAATTTTTTATACATTTATTACAGAAAATATGTAATAAGTAATCATAGGAATAAATATTAAACTATTTTGATTTTTAATTCTATTCAGTCAGATCAACTGTCTTTAATGTCAAACTAAAAAAATACACCTAAATGCAATTATTCTGAATTCTAACGTATTTAATACAGCAAAAACTTCCTTTATCTTTTTTACAACACTATGTCACATGACATAAAATAAATACCTGCATGTAATGAAAAGAACATTAATAGCAGTGTTTGTAAATGGAAGACAGTCTTTCAATAGCTGATATAATTTATATAGTTCACTTTAACCTTTACCCTGCCGAATATATGTGTAAATTGACTTGCCCTGCTTTGATTTGGATTGGTCCATTTTCAATTAGAGGGATTACAATACATGTATCAAAATTCTAAATATTTAGAAAATTACAGTACATATTTCTAACATACATCAAATGCATACTGAAAGTCTGACCTAGGCATTGGCAAGTCATGGTGGCTGGCACTCGGACACACGCACAAATTCAATATATCATCTTTACTTTAAAGGAGCTCCACTGAGGTTCAATATATAATGAAACCTTATTTTAGCTTAACTTAAAATGAACCATATGAAACAGATAATAATGAAACATACTCTAATAAAATTGATATTTAGTGTAATTCAAAGCCGATTAGAGTTAAAAGTATTTTAATAAATGCTGTTCATTTTTTCGATCATTTTGCACTTTGAAAATTATTACTGTAGAAAAACAGATTTAACAAATGGTCTGAAACTTTGCACACAACTTATTGGTATAGAAGTACATCAAATGATATAAAAGCCTTGAAAAAAATATTTCCACTCCTGTTATGCGAAAAATTCTCACTAGAGTCAGTCCCTTTAATAACTTACTATTTTGATTAAAACGGTACACTTATTCAAACAGTTATTGAACACAGGTGTGACTGTAAGCACAATTTTTGAACACATGAATTGTAAGGTTAAAACTAGTAAAAGACTAGATAAGAACTTGAGTGTAAAGAAAAAGTGAAAGGATAGTACAATGGAAATCTTTAGTAACAAAACATATTTGGAGAACAGGCTAAACATTGTTCTCATTCTACATATATAAATATCAACATATATTACTTACACTAATGGTGGTATTTGGAATGTTTTCGTTCAAAATTCAATTTTTTAAGATACATCCTCCTTCTGAGGTAGAATATAACATTTTAAAAGCCAAATGGTAATTTAAGGTAGTACATAGCATTTTTAAAACCAAATGGTAATTCAAGGTAATGTAGAGCATTTGTAAAGCCAAATAGTAATTTAATGTAATGTATAGCATTTGTAAAGCCAATTGGTAATTCAAGGTACAAAGTGAACTACATTTTCTATGCCAAATGGTAACTCAAGATAATTTATAGTAAGTCAAATGGTAATTTCAGGCAGCATTTGTTACATTTCAAAGTGAAAGTTCTACAAATAAATAACATTTATAGTAAATATACAAATTCATTAAGGCAGTATAAAGCATTTTTATGCCAAATATTTTTCCTTTAGCCAAAAATTATTACTTACACACCTCACAGACCTTTCATATTACATCAAGTGCATCCATGCTATGTTAATAATGGCTAACTTTTATCATAAGCTTTTCAGCCAATGAACATTCATCATTATCAAGCAATCTTAGACTCTTCTATCACAGAGTTAAAATGGATTACAAAATGTTGCACCACATGTCAATATTGCAACTGTTGAGGTAAACTTTTCATAAAAACGACATATATAAATATATATAAAACGGTCATCAGATTATGAAACAAGAGTTCTCATCATGTGATTTATATGCATACACATACATGGGTGCTAGTTAAATATATCAGAAAACATGAAAACCCTTAATTTAGTGTTATTTCAATTGGTTTTCATATAGATAGAGAGCTTTCAGGAGTATAGATTAAACCTATCTTCAGGCAAATGCATGAAGACTTGTACCCATGCACATACTTGGTGAAATCCCATCTACGTAAATCTACCTATTATCCACAGATTGAAAGTTTACCTGTCTAACAACCAATTGAGCTGATGAAGATAAAAATAAGTTTGTATCTTTAAACTTTGAAAAATTGAATGGATTTTACCTTAAAAAATATAAATTCATAAGCACTTTTTTATAGAAAAATCTAAGTTTAAGGTTAATTCTCAAAAGGTGTGTTCTCAAAAATATGTAAATTGTGATAAATATTGAACAAAATAAACCTATATTAAATATTTATAAAACAGTAAATGTGATATTCTTTTAACAATTTGTTTTTCCGGAACAAACATTAAAGTACAGTTGTATTCCATCTTTTCATAGCTCATGTATAATTATTAAATAGTCAACTTCGCCACTTTTTGCTTATGATATTGGTTTCCAGTTGATACAAATTTAAGTCAATTCTAGTCATTTTGACACTTACTTGGTATTTGTAAAAATTAGACAGTGTTGAAAATATGCTGACTTTCCACAAGCCAACATACCGTAATTTTTATCACATCAATTAATGCTAACATTAGGGAAAAACAGAAGCTAAAGTAACAATTTATTTAATCATATTTTGAGCACATAAATTAACAACTTCAGTACAAATTTATCAAACAACTTCCACACAAGTTAATTATAGGTGACGTCAGGGTAGTAATGTGGATGTGGAGGTTTGTTGACGTTAAACTTCGGCATCCTGAATGGTTCCTTCCGCTCCTCCTTGATGAGTCCCTCCAGTTTAAACACCCACGCCCACTGGCCTGGTACCTGGCTTGGAGCTAACTTTGGTAGTTCTATTATCATTCCCTTTGGATAAGCCAGGCTCCAGCTTAGCTTGTTCTCGTAGCCGAGTAGGGAAACAACTGTGGTTGATACTGACGGAAATGGAGATGCAATATGCAGGGAACCATTATTTGGCCATACTAGTGAAATCGCGTAGACAACAGTTACGCCATTTGTTGTTTTGTTTGTATACCTGCCATAGAAAATATACTTAATATAACTCTTACAATTA
The DNA here is from genome assembly GCF_026571515.1 of Ruditapes philippinarum. Lineage (NCBI taxonomy): Eukaryota > Metazoa > Mollusca > Bivalvia > Venerida > Veneridae > Ruditapes > Ruditapes philippinarum. Next base: position 120,247 of record NW_026853088.1, on the reverse strand, counting down.
TGTCAACATATACATTAACAACATAACAGTACTCTTATATTGTGCAGTTTGAACTATTACTTTCAATATAAATATATATATATATAAATTTTAAATGCCACTATTTAATTTTTTCAACCAAGTATCTACTGGTATAGTATATTTCCACTTCTGCCTTGTTTGGGACCTAAGAAAAGTAATTGCATCAGCAAATATATGATTAATGGGAACAACCTGTAACTTGGATGCATATAAAAATCTTTCAGTCTCTTCTACGCTTAAAAAGTCCTTGAACTTAAAGTATCCTAGACAAAAGAGAAAACAAAAGAATTCTAGTAGAAAATGAAAAATACAGTTTATATTTACTTTTGTTTTTGTCTAAGATAAAAAAAATGCATAAGAAAAGAAGTTTTACAATCATTCCATGAAACATTCAAAATGTTTGTTTTATAAAAAATTTTGGTAAATTAATACAAGGGATGGCAGTGTGGCCCGCTGGTTAACACATCATACTAGTGACCGAAGGATTGCTGACCAAATTGGTTCAAACCCCAACAAGGGCAAGCCTTTTGTTTCCATGAACAAGAAACTTTTCACTTTGCTTAGTACTGGTTGGTTCCAGGAACAGATTTGAGTGTTTCATTTAGCTTCCAACACAATCAAACTAAAACAATTGAAGAAGAACTTTTTAAGATTTCATATCTCTTGTTCTAACCCATTTCACAATTGTATATATTGAATGCAAGTATATTATGTACTGTGTATGATTATGAACAAAATATAATTATAATCTAATACAAGGTACACTCACCAAACATCTGGGTTGACTGAATCATTCTGGTATGTCCAGGGCCGGGTACCATATATTGCCTCTCCATTTAGATTCATCCATTCTCCCATCTGCTGTAACCTCTCTTGCATAAGTGGGTCGATTATACCATCCTTACGAGGACCGACATTCAGTAACATATTACCACCGCAGCTGCAGGGAGAAACAAGAGATTTCTGAAGGAGTGCATGTTCAACTTTTCACATGTCTTGATACGGGAATAAAAGCATTATAACGTCAAAATCCTTAACAGTGTTATGTGCTTATGCTTACGAATGGGTATTAAAGGTCTTCGATAAGAAGTCAAGATTGTAAGAAACAGCTCAAATAGGTATGTGCTATCTGATCAATTCAATATGTATTTATTTTGAAAATGACCAATGAAATTCCTGAGAAACCCAAACAGCCCTCAGAAAAAATTTATAAACCTCAAGGTAAAGGTTGTTTTATGGTTTGGGTTTTCCTTAATAAAACATTGAGAAAATTTTAATGGCCTTTTTTTAAAACTAGACTAGTACGGAAATTTAAAATATCTTTTTTTATTTGGTTTTTTAAAAATTTTAAAACCGGGGGCAAAAATTTGACGGGTTTTTAAAAAAGCGTTTGACCCAGCTGACCCAAATGGAGAGAAAAAAAAAGAACCCGGGGAAATTTCGTGGGTACCACCCAAGGGAATATTTGTCTATGGTCATGGCTTTTCTCCCTTTTAAATGTGGACCAAATGACCTGTAAATATGAAAAACGAAAAATTTTAATACATAATCAAAAGTGTTTTAATAATTTTAAATCATTCTTGGGGAAAATTTGGGGAGAAATAAACTTGTGTTTTTTTAAAATTTGGTTGTCAATACTGTACATACGAAAAAGGGTTTTTTTTTAAAGGGTTTTTTTTCCCAGGATTTAATAGATTTTTTTGTTACCCCATTTCATGCTTAATGTTTTTAAAATTTGGCCCTTGCCCATCTTTTAAACCCTGACTAAAACTTTCCCATCAATTTTAGGCACATTTTTAAAAAATAATATTTAAACTAAATACAAACAATGCAAACCATGATCCAGATTGGGCAGCAAAAGGGATGTCCCAATTGATCTTGGTTTTGAATGTTTAAATGTGTATAGGGTTATTTTTGGCCGTCAGGAGAATATGATTAATAGAAAGTTACCCTTTAATATAAACCCCCAAAAAAATTAACATTATAAAATTTTAAAAGAAAAATTTTATTTTTCATAAACTGATGTAAAAGTTTTCTCCACTTCGGGGGTTTCACGTTTAGACCAAAAATTTTGGGGAGAAGTGCTTCTCCCTCCAGTGAAAATAGGGAGAAGTGTTTAGGGACAAGGAGAAGTGCATACGAACTGCATTTTTTTGTCCAGAATGAATGCATAACACTTATTATTGAAGAGTCTGTTGACCATGATTATCTAGATTATGATTAAAGTTTATCTTTGAACTTTGACCTGTCACAATATCATTATCTAACGATGATTTACATAAGAAAAGCTGGGTATGTAAACAAAAATAAGGCGAATAGTAAACAATGATGAGTCATACCAGGATTATACCTGTCACCACATGTATAGAAACCACCATGTCGACAACCGATACCATTTCCCCATCGGTCATTGATCACTATCTTATCTTTCACTGGACTGAAACAGAAACACTAGACATCAAAATCAGATAAACTTTATACATGTAGTACAAAATCAGTACAGATAAAATGTCCTGTTTTTAATATTTTTAAACCAAATTTTGTATAAAATAAAGTTAACATTCTAAAAGTTTCCTTAAATTTTGTCCTGCTTTAACAAATTAAAGCGGATTGGTCTACCATGGGCACATTTTCCATTTTTATTGTTTTGATATTCTTATAAAAAAATGTTGATACAGTTTTGAGTGACTTTAAGTGAGCATTGATTTATATTATTATAACATTTGAGCCGCGTCACGACAAAACCAACATAGTGCGTTTGCGACCAGCATGGATCCAGACCAGCCTGCGCATCCGCGCAGTCTGATCAGGATCCATGCTGTTCGCTATCAGTTTCTCTACTTGTAAAAGGGTTGGTAAGTGAACAGCATGGATCCTGATCAGACTGCGCAGATGCGCAGGCTGGTCTGGATCCATGCTGGTCGCAAACCCATTATGTTGTTTTTTTCGTGACGCGACTCATTTTGTTTTTTATAAATGTGTGTCATATCTGGTAATGTATCTCACAAAACCCAAAAAACATTCAACTAATTTTTTTGGGGGATTTGTTTTTATTTTAGGGAAAACAAAATATAAGTACTAAAAATATAATTTTTTTATTGTTTTTAAAAAGAAACAAATCACTTAAAAACTACTGCCCCTGAAAAGACTAAAAATCAAAACCTAAAACTTAAAATTAAAAATGTTCAATAAAGGATCAGTTTTTTGGGCCCAAACCCTTATTTATTTCAAGCCAGCTTAGATTAGTTTATCACAGCATAACCTGAGCTCGTGTAAAAGTCAAAGAATTTATAGAGATGTCAGAAAATTTATAGAGATGTCAGAAAAAGTTAACTTGTTATTTCACTGGGTATAATCTGTACTTCTGTAACAGATGGCAAAAGAGTATATTTGTAATTTCACTGGGTATAACCTATCATGTAGTTAAACAGATGGCAATCTGGCAACATCACAGTGTCTTACCTATCATTATACAACCAGGCAATAAACTCTTTGGCCTGCCAGTAGTCATCAGTGGCCTCCCAGTCACCATCTGACCAAATAATGTCAGGCTGATACTTGTTCACTATTTCATACCACTCGGGCAATGTCTTGTACTGTAAAAGTGGAAATATAATGTAAAGCATGATAATTAATTTTTTCCAAGATATATGGGACATTCATCAAGATTTTCTTTGTTGTGAGATGCTGAAATCAAATTAACAAATTTAACTCTTTCTTTTGATATGATTCTTTTTCCATTAATGTCTAATCCCGTTTTAAGGGACAAAGGCCAGTATTTGCACCAGTTTTAATTTATAAAGCCAAAATAAAATCTCAAATCTGGTATGAATCAAAAGACAACCTCCATATCATGTGTCCATTGCTCGACCCCTACCCCACCCTTCTACCACTTTTATCCAGGTATCTAGAATTTCATAGCTTCTCAATCCATATTTGTACAATTTTAATCAGAGCAATATATGATATCTGACTAACAGATTAGACTCTTCATTTACTTAGATAGTGCAACAGTCTATTTCTGCATTGACACTGTTTTTTGTTATTTAAAGGATTAAGGGATCAAACCTGGGCTACCTATAGTGTAGTCTTGACAAAACCTGATTTGCCTCATCATTAATAGTAAAGACTTGCATTGTGGCAAATACATGTACGTAAAAAACTAAGTTATGTCATAGTTAGTGCAGTAACAGGTTAACTCCTTATAAAATTCAACAGGAGTTAACCTGTTACTGCACTGAGGTGTATGTTGTATAACACTATCAATAATTATCTACCTATCAGTTTATCAAATATTATTTCACTTTCCATAAGTGTCTTAAGATAAATGATTAAACTGTTATCTAATTATGTAAACAAATGATTCTTTATGTTATGAAATTGATAACTTGTAACATAGTGTCAATAAATGACAATTAAACTTCCACAAATACATGTTCTCCAATATCATTTGTAATTAATATGAGGTTCTCCTTTGACAAATGATTGCCTTCAAATAATTATTTGCACATTTGTTGTTTATAATTCATAAAAATATCAATGAAGATAGGGAGAAAAAAGATCTGAAAGATATTTTTGTTTCAAATGTTTTTACATCTAAACTTGTAATGGCATGTAAGAATGAACTGAAAAGATACAATCATATAATGTCAGTATAACTAAGATTAGAATTTTTAATGAATATTTTTTTTTTGTATAGAAAATGATTTTGGTGCATATACTTAAATGAATATAAAATGATTTTCATGCATATAAAGTAATCCCTGTGTATACAAAATGATCTTTGCCTATATATATATATGTTTGTAAAATTATTGTTTAATTATGTATAACTCTTTTTGTGTTTATAAAATGTCTTTGTGCATAAAAAAAGATCTTTGTGTATCTAAAATAATCTTAAGTGTCATCCAATGAAAACACTGTATTTCTTAAAAATTCTGTTTGTTAATTTCCATAGAAGAACAAGTCGATACTATTTCAAATTCAATGCATAGTCGCCTTCTATTTTTCATAGTATGTCATAGAACCGCGTTCATAAAATAGTTGTGCTGTAATAAAGTCAATATTATAAAGCCAAATAAAGCTTGTCACTAAGTACATGTATGTTAGTATTCACTGGGACTGTTGTTTTAGAAAATTAAAAAACATTCTCCCCGCGTATCGTTCCGTCCCAAAGTTTCTTTAAATTTTTGTAAACAGCAGGGTGAACACTTTTAAAAAAAAAAAAAAAAAAAAAAAAAAATTTTTTGTTTTTCAGATGGTCTCTGAAAAAGTTCATTTTCTCTATAAAAGTACAAATAGGAAAATAAGCTGCAGATAACACAGATATAATAACATGATCACTAGCCCAATGTTGTTAGGGGCAAACAAAAACCCGTTACCAAAATCATCAGATGTGTTTTTGAGAAGTCTTCTAAGCCCATTCTTTCAAAAAACAAACGTAATTTTATATATAAAAGTCTTTAAGGGACTTTTCTAACTTCAAAGCATGGCAGAAATGAATCGTTAAAAATTGTTTAGCATATAATGATATCATTTGGTACATACATTAACAAAGTCTTGTGTGGTGAAGTTATCATATGATACATACTTTCACAAAGTCTTGTGTGGTGAAGTTATCTGCCTTGTCGTTCTGCCAGAGGGGATTGAACCATTCATATTGTGAGTGGTAAAGACCAAAATGCATGTTAGTTCCACTGCGCACAGCGTCTGCAAGCTCACCTGAAATATTTTATGCGGTCAATAATGGTAATTTGTTGTTTTTTTAAATATACATAAGAAAAATATGCTCTTTGGGGGTTTTTTCTGCCACTTCCAAATATTTTTTTCGCCATTTTTGGAACTAGCAAATTGCAGCAGAAACTCTGCATTATTTTTATTTCAATCAAGGATGACCCGACTTTTATTAATTGTATGTTTTCTACTATATTAATGATAATTTTCATAGAGTAAGACATATTAGTTTGATTTTAGTCTGTAATTTCATAATAATTGAATCTATAATTACCAACAATGTCCCTCTGAGGTCCAACATCCATGGAGTTCCAACTAAAGGAATATTTGGAGGGATAGTTTGAATATCCCTCATGATGTTTACTCACAAATACAACATATCTGTCAAAATAAAACTTTAATATTAAAATTATATCTTCTTTAGATTTAGCTGTTATTCAAAGAACCAAGATATTCATACACCTATATTTAGCTCCATGATAGAAAAACAAATAATAAATAACCAATAAAAAATATCAAAATAACCCAAACAAATTTTACCCATTGAGAATTAATATTCTTGAATATCAGTCTGGCGTTTCCGTTTCTTTTACCCTTGCTTGAAATTTCATCTGGCATGGGGGGTGCCAGATGAGTCGCGTGCTATACAATGGCATGCTAAGGATAACGTAATTTTACCATTGTGAATGAAGTTGTAATTTCATATGTTGTTGTAAGAAAAGAGTTACGTGTGTAATGACCTAAATTTCCATGGAAAATTGTCATATTAAAGTAAAGAATTTAAAAAATATAATTGAATATGGTAGAATATGCAAGAAAAAAGTATCTGACACATTTGCGGTTCGAAATATCTGTCCCTCGGGAACCCGCCCATGGGCCGTAACTTGGCCAGCCTAATGCCTGGCCGAACATGTCAGCAGGTCAGTATCTAAATTTTCACATAAAAAAATTATTCATCTAGTACACTTTCTCATTATAGTATACCTAGACTCCTTCAATGCAAAGACTATTGTCTACATCATATCATATAATGCCTCTTACCTGGCACCTGATGAATTGAATATTCTTGCCCATTGATCGGCAAAGAAAAATTCTGTTGAAAAGTCCTTTGCAAAATCTGGATATGTAAAACCTGGTTTGTAATTTTCTTGCATGAACTGTTCAATTCCCGGAAGTTTTGACATTTTCCAGTCATGCCAAAACCATTCTGAAGAAAAACTGGGAACAGAAAATATACCCCAGTGAACAAAGATTCCGAGTTTTGATTCATCATACCACGATGGCAGCGGTCTTGCATCAATGCTTTCCCATGTTGGAGTGTATCTTTCTCCCTGTGCAAGTGAGTAAACGAACAACACAATAGCAATCAAGAGTTTCATTGTTCCTAGTAACTTCTAATAGTTTGTGACCGGTTTGTTTACATTACAAAACGTCACATGATCCGCTTTCGGAATACTTCGGTGCAATTTGATAAACGCTCGTATACGGGTACCACTAAAATACGCAACGGAGATTTTTTGGCGCAACGGACGCAACGGGCGCAACGGAGATATTTTTTTAGAAAAACCGGCACAACGCTTTTTTTTAAAGTCAATGTGTTATATTTAAGGCATCTAAAATGATTGTTTTAGCTCTATTAAGTAAGTATGTTTTAAAATGTTTCATCAATTGTAATATGTCTAATGGCGACTGAAGGGTTATATGCCTGGCGAAATGGAAATTTCATGGCGCAACGGAGATATTTTTTTTTTAGAAAAAACCGACACAACGCCTTTTTTTAAAGTCAATATTGCTGAATTTGAGCATCTAAAAATGATTGTTTAGCACTTTTTAAAGTAAGTATGTTTTAAAATGTTTCATAAATTGTATATGTTTTAACTGAAGGATTATATATGCCTGGCGAAATGGAAATTTCATAGCGCAACGGAGATAATTTTGGAAAAATCGGCACAACGTTTGTACTAATATATGAAATTAATTAACACCAATGTTAATATGAATAAATAAATTTAAAAAAAAATCTAAAACCTTTATCGTATATCAAATAATCAAAAATAGCTGCAATGTTGATGTTGTAAAGGATTGTGTGCGGCGAAATGGACATTTGGTCTACGCAAACGGAGATTTTTTTTTGTTGGCGCAACGGAATTTTAAATGGCCTTATTAAGTAGTAATATGAAGAAGTAAATCATTAAAAGATATTAACTGAATAACTGAAGAGGTGTAATAAAGTCTGTTTTATTAATTTAAAAATGGAATTAAATACGTTTTTTATCGTTATGGCTGACACTGGAAGACAAGTATGGATTTTTACAAATCTGTTCATTTTTTTCCTGTTCAATTTGTTATTTTTACGAAAAGTACTGTGATAGCTTTTCTATACATACTTTTTAAATGAATTTGCATTAGTATATACTAAATAAAGTCATATGTTGATATTACAGAATCAATGTTCAGTATTTTTTTTTGATTATAAACATTCATTGTAAGATAAGATAGTTTATTAAGATAAGATACTTGTATTGTTGTAATACCTTTCATAAACTCCGTTGTGCCGATGGATTATTGCGAAACGGAGATTTTATTTTCAAAACTTTGTACTGTTTTTTTTATGTCTAAAACATAAAATAATCATATAAGTTGGTATTGTTGATACACATTTTTACATATACTGTATAAGTTTTGATTTTATTAGGTAGAATACTGAATATATCAGATTTTAAATGGACGGCGAAATGGATATAATTTCGGCGCAACGGAAAATGAAGATTTGCATAATGGGTAGATCTTATGTTTGAACATAACTTAAGAATTTGAGAATAATAAGTAACAGTCTTTTAAAAATGATTTACTTTCCTTTATTTTAGAAAATGTTGAAAATAGGATATTGTAAGATATTTAAATTACGGCGAAATGGACACATTTCGGCGCAACGGGGATTATCATAACAATTTTATCATATTATATTATTTTATTAATTTATTATCTTTCATTAATCATTGTGTACTTTTTCAATAATTGTTTGTTGTGTTTACATTGTATATTTCATCAAAAGCAATCAAAATATTTCATAATTATGATATTGACAAAAGGTAATCAATTACGCGAGAATTGTTAGCAATTAGCAATGCATAGGCACGTGTATGGCACGGGTGTTTAATGCTTTTAACAATTGTAATATTTTCGACAATAACAAGTTGAATGTTGAAAATAGGATATTGTAAAAGATATTTAAATTACGGCAAATTGGACTATTTCGGCGCAACGGGGATTATCATAACAGTTTTATCATATTATATTATTTTATTAATTTATTATCTTTCATTAATCATTGTGTACTTTTTCAATAATTGTTTGTTGCGTATACATTGTATATTTCATCAAAAGCAATCCAAATATTTCATAATTATGATATTGACAAAAGGTAATCAATTACACGAGAATTGTTAGCAATTAGCAACGTATCGTGCACGTGTATGGCACGGGTGTTTAATAATGTTTTTAACACTTGTAATAGAAAACTTGACCGTCATCAGTGGTGGATTCAGACTCCAAAAAGTTTTATTTACGTCTCACATTTCATATACCATTTTTTCTCATAGTTTGAGTGAAATATTGGCTTATAAGCTTCAAAGGCAATATTTTCGACAATAACAAGTTATAGAAAAAATATTTTAATACCTTAAAGTCAATACATGTTCCTCTTAATCACATTTTCTAAATGGTGTGAAAACGTGTGTCCAATAAACATCAACCACGTGTCATTGGTAAATTTAATTATCGGTACTTTAACACCCGTGATAAACATTCTTCAAATCACCATATTTGCTGTTGTTTCGCTAAATAAACAGTAGCTGCATTTGATTTCAACGGGGTTTTCTGATCGGGGAAGTATTATTTTATGTTTTTTACTGTTTTAAAATGGCAATAGAAAGAACAGCAAATTCTGAGTAACATGCATGTCGTTTTACTATTTTAATAACTTTATCAAACAATTAATATTTTGTATAGTTACTATACTATTTTTAATTTTAAAAATGCATAAAATATTTCAATCATTATTAAAAAGATAATGTAATATGGTTAGCAAATTGCTTGCTACTGGTCATGCTTTTAACAAATAAAGTGATTTGCTTAAAAATTCCCGGCAGCAGAAATAAGAAAATAATTTTTACAGTTAAAAAATTATAGGATCAAATTTAAACGAGTACTAACAGATTGAAAGGGAAAAAATGAAACAGATTGTAAAATCCATACTTGTCTTTCAGTGTTAGCCATAACGATAAAAACGTATTTAATTCCATTTTTAAATTAATAAAACAGACTTTTATTACACCACTTGAGTAATTCAGTTAATATCTTTAATGATTTACTTCTTCATAATTTATTACAACTTAATTAGGACAAACATTGTTTTCTTTTTAAATTCCGTTGCGCCAAAAAAAAAAAAAAAAATCTCCGTTGCGCAGACCAAATGTCCATTTCTCCGGCACACTACCCTTTACAACATCAACATTGCAGCTATTTGATTATTTGATATACGATTAAGTTTTTTAAATATTTTTTTTTTAATTTATTTATTCAAATAACATTGGTGTTAATTAATTTCATATATTAGTACAAACATTGTGCCGATTTTCCAAAATTATCTCCGTTGCGCCATGAAATTTCCATTTCGCCAGGCATATATAATCCTTCAGTGTAAACATATACAATTTATGAAACATTTTAAAACATACTTACTTAAAAGTGCTAAACAATCATTTTAGATGCTCAAATTCAGCAATATTGACTTTAAAAAAGGCGTTGTGTCGGTTTTTTCTAAAAAAAATATCTCCGTTGCGCCATGAAATTTCCATTTCGCCAGGCATATAACCCTTCAGTGCCATTAGACATATACAATTTATGAAACATTTTAAAACATGCTTTCTTAATAGTGCTAAACAATCATTTTAGATGCTTAAATATAGCACATTGACTTTAAAAAAAGGCGTTGTGCCGGTTTTTTAAAAAAAAATATCTCCGTTGCGCCCGTTGCGTCCGTTGCGCCAAAAAATCTCCGTTGCGTATTTTAGTGGTACCGCTCGTATACGGTACATAAAACGGGACACAACGCGGCAAAATTTGTAAACACCTACGCAGTGGCCCCCCTTTGCTTTGCTACAGAGATCGCTGTTAGTGGTTTAAATTAATGTGTGCTTGTTATCTGCATATTTATTATTTTCGAAGGTAAAATTAACATACATTCTGCTTAGATTGGAACATCAATACTTTTATGAAATTTTAATACATTTATATCTACACATATGTAAGACACACTGTAAACATGTGTGCAGATAATCTTCAAATATACATGTACTCGCATAACATATATACACTCGCTTGTTATAATTACCCAAGCATGCATTCAAATATACCAAATTCAATTAAAATTCTCCTAAAAATAACATTTTATACTCCTGTTTGTGTAGTTCACGTTTCACATCAATATCCGTGAGAAAAAAGTTTTGGACAGTCTATTAGAAATATTATTTACAATCAAAAGTGGTATGCTACAGATAAGAAGCATAATTATACATGTACTTATTTTACAACTTTGATCATAAGCTTTGCCAAGTCATAAAAACATATGATAATTTATATACATTGTATCATGTTTACACAAAATGAGTTTTCAAATGGTTTGGATGTCTTGCTAAAAAATTTCACTATCCACTTACATATCATAAGGACTCGTTAATTCATATGCACAACTCAAATTGGATAATTTGGGAGTGATAAAAAACGGTACGTAAAGACACTTGAACAACTTCTTACTGTGTTTAATATAACCAATGGGTTTTAATTAACTCGTGATAGAGAAAATAAATAGATGCGTAAATAAACACGTAGTGCTGTATCTTTATCTTAAGCTAACGTGACATTCCATTTTTAAGTAGATCTATATGTGCAATCAAAATATTATAATCTCATGGAATATGTGACATAGTTTTCAGTTCACGATTACATCAAATATATATATACTACATCTCTGTTTGCAAAAGTAAATCGGATTAGTTTTAATGTAGATTTATTAAGAACGCTGCGAAATAATACATTACACATGGAATCAGCTATAGAAAAGGCGAAAAAGACTGCATGTGATGCTATTGACAGAGCTGCACCAGAACTGAAAGAGATCAGTGGGAGTATATGGAGCAATCCTGAGCTAGGACTTGAAGAAAAACACGCTCACAAACTTCTTACCACGTTCCTTGAGAAACATGGTTTTCAGGTATGATTATTTTTAATAATCGATTTGAACATGTTTATATAGCTTGTCAATTATTAGTTGTCACAGTCACAAATGTGCATATACATCAATTGCATAAACATTAGTTTTATACATTGCCGATGGGATACACGAGATGATATAACAGAATGTTATCTACATTAACTGATTACATTTGTACTTTGAAAAAAAACACCTTAAATTTCAGACTGAAAGGTCTTACAAAATGGAAACTGCGTTCCGGGCAACATTTATTAGCACCTCATCTACGCCAAATATTGCTTTCATCAGCGAGTACGATGCCTTACCGTCCATTGGGCATGCGTGCGGTCATAACTTGATAGCTGAGGTCGGGGTAGCAGCTGGTCTAGGGTTAATGGCTGCGCTGCAATCTTCCAATGATATAAAAGGAAAGGTAAAATTATCTATTTGAAAATCATATTCACATAACATATTCCTTGTATATACTGAGTGTCAGATTTATTTCTATGATGATCAGATTCTATATAGCTGCCCATATCATAAATTATTTGGTCGAGAATCAGCAAATGCATTTGTGGTTAATGACCCTTTATAGATTTAACTTTAACAAAACCAGCAACACTCTCTTCCTTGACGTGTTTTTTTTTCTTTTTAAACACATTGATAACATTCGACAACGTTAAAAAGTGTTTGAAAAATTTATCAGCAGTAGAAATTACAACAGTAATATGTGTATATGATACAAACAATTGATAAAACATAGATACTAAGTAAAAATACAAGCGTTTTGTATCATTCTTGATTAGGTAACCGTACTAGGGACGCCAGCAGAGGAAGGCTACGGTGGCAAAATAGATTTGATAAATGCAGGTGCATTTGAAGACATTGATATTGCTATGATGGCACATCCGTTCCCAGACAATGACGTTTTGCCAATTGCGCTTTCAAGAGAAACGTATGCAAACGACATTTTTGTTTATTTTTTATTCAACATTCTTCAATTTTAACGGGTTTAAATCTATATCTTATGAAATATTTTTATAAAATTTATCAACATTATATTGGTTTCATTATTATATGGCTGATTCCCGAAAAAGTTGTAACATAGAATGTCTCTGTTATTTAATACACATGAAAAATGTACGCAAACAGAATAAAATGTTCCGGAACAAAATATTATTTTGCTATTTTAAGTAGGGTTTTATCCGTTTAGCAATGACTTTGTGCATGCCCCACTCGCTTTAAGGCAATTAATTGCCATTTTTATTTTATACAAACATTTTGGAAGTATTCTTTTTTAAAATCCAAACAATATTTTTTGCATCAGATATACACCTTTGCATACTTGAAAATGTTCGAAAAGTGGAGAAAACAATATTACAAGAACTAAAAGTAAACGAGTTACCAGAAGTATTCGTTTTCTTTTTAAACAAAAAACTGCCAAGATCGGTCAAAGATATTTGTTTTTACAAAATTGGTTCATTATTATCTTAAGCTAGCAATACGTACGCTAAATGCAAAAATGTTATTTGTTACTTTTTAACTTTTAAATATATAAACGAACATTAGCTGGATTAGTTAATTTCGCATTTTTGTAACTTTGATATATCAATTTTGGTATGTTATGTACAGTATACAGGTAACATATACCGGGAAAGCCTCACATGCTGCAGGTTATCCGTGGGAAGGGATCAATGCCCTGGACGCTGCAGTCATGTGTTACAACAGCATTGCCTGTCTCCGACAACAAATGAAGCCAAACTGGCGCATGCACTGTAAGATACCTTACCACATCTGGTTGCTTTTTTTGTGCCATGTGTAAAAATATTAGAAATTTCTGATTTTCTATAAAGAATTACCTGTATTTTGATTTACCGTGGATTTAAATTTTCATACATTTTCATGCTTGTATATTAATAAGAGAAAAAATCAGTAATAAGTGAATAAGTGATATATGGGGGTATGAAGTAGTTTAAAGCAACAATGATGCTTATCAAATAATATGAAATTTAAGATCGTCATCAATTCATCTTTGCAATAATTGGCATTACTGTATTCATGTGATACAAATTGATTCATCATTACATGAAAAGCGGTCTTTTTGTCACTATGAATTTAATTATAAGTAGACATTTTAGCGATATTCAATAAATAGTTTACAAATGTCACTCAAATCAGAATGAAATTACTGAATTAATGGTGAAAATATATTACTTGAGACGCCCTTCTTACAACATCACCCTATTTTAGTCCAAATTTCCTGCTTGTATAAGACAAATTCCCCCATCTGGGAGACTGGAAATATGGAACGTATGTTTATAACTTGTAGGTATTATAAAAGAAGGTGGCGTAAAAGTGAACATCATACCCGAGAAAGCCGTTCTACACATCTCCTTCCGCGCGCCTACAGACGCTGAAAAGGAAACACTCAAGGCGAAAGTTGTAGAAATATACAAAGCAGCAGCGGCGGCAACTGGCTGTCAAGTACTAAACTATTTAAATATTATGCATTAAAGTCACACCCTATCTACAAATAATGGCCATTTTATTGCAATACTTGTGACAAAATATAAAGTCTTTGCATAAATGTTATCAGGTATAATTGTGTAATATTGTGATGATTGAGGTGGTTATAAAACGTTGCCCCAACCTCCAAAATGTAGGGATTATTGAGTGTAAGTTTATTGCTGAGGGATTGAATACCGATCTTACCAGTCCTGTGATGCACAAGAGATGTTACGCTTTGCATTACATGCATTTCTTATGAACAGGAACAATCAGATGTGTGATTTTCTATATTTGTTTTTCTTTTGTTACTCTCGTAAGATCTCCCCTTTTCAGAATCATAATCTTATTATATGTTGTTGCCTAGGACATTTTATAACAAAAGTTCAAACATTTTCTTTGTGTATAAACTGATTACCCTTAAATGTCAAACATTCAGTCTTATTTAGTATTACGCATGATCGACGTTTTTACTTGGCAGGTTGAAGTTGGACTGGTCGGTCAACCATTTTCTGCCGTGTTACACAATAAAGTCATGGCTGGCCTGTATCAGTCAAACTTAGCAACTCTACAGACAGACGATGTTCCCACCGTTAAAAGTGCAGTACTTGGTTCCACAGACATGGGAAATGTGTCCCAAATAGTTCCAAGTATACATCCTAGCTTCTACATTGGTGGTAGAGCGGTCAATCATACCCGAGAATTTACTAAAGAAGCAGGTGAGGATTTAGAATTTATACTTATTTTAAAGACAATTTATTAAAGAAACATATAATGATTTAGAATTAATGCTTATTTTAAAGACATTTATAAAAGTTTCAATATAACTGATGTTAAATAAATAAAAGAAAGAAGCTAGGCTTAGTGATTTCTTTCCTATTCGGTTACGGTTGTAACAGATAAACTTCAGTCAATATGCATTTTGAATTTGAAATTTTCATATTTAAACTAGTGACACTGTTCAAAGAAAACACAATACCATAGGTACTAGTGAGCTACATTACATACTTAAGCAATGCAATATTATATTATTTATTTAAAGGTCATTTTCAACCCTCGAATGGCACTTTGACCTATGATTTTTACTGGCAACTGAATTTTATTTTTCTGCGTGCTTTTGACTTATTTTTCCTTCATTATCATAGTTTTTTTTTACTTTTAGGTGACCCTAAAGCTCAGCAGTATGCCTTGATACAAGCAAAGGTCCTTGCATCTTGTGCTATAGATATCTTGATGAACCCAGACATACTAAAGAATATTAAAGAAGAATTTTTGCTCAGATAAATCTTTGGACACGAAAAGAGTTACTTTTTAATACATGAAAACTGCATGTTTTCCGAATAAAGTGTGAAACGACTTTATGAGTTTTCATTCCTGCTGTTATAACTATTACGATATCTTAAATTATGTAAACAATGTTCACCTATATTATTATGTTTACACCAGCATGTTCACAGCAATGTATGTAAACATGTTAAGTCTGCCCCGTAAGTTTTTTAGGTAGGAGTGAGACTAAATCAAAGCACAGAAGGCGCTGAATTTGTTTGGGTCTCAGAATGTAAGAAAGGTGCAGGTTGTGAGATTATATGTATAGTGCCACCAATGCTTTTCAGCGTTTTAATTGTAGTAAATTGGCTATAAGACTAATTGCAACACTGATATTCAATCCAATGTTTATTTGACTTTAACAATTAGAAAAAAAATGAGTTACCTTTACTGGGATTTGAACTCCAGACCTCTCGCTTCCTAAGCGAGCCCGAAAACCCTTCAGCCACGGTGAATTTATATGTGAACGGGCTGAAGAAAACCATATTATTCTAAATTAGGGCTTGTAACGACTTTAACTGTTGTTTAACACAGATGTAAATAATCCTGGAGCTTACTATAAGCATTTATATTTATAAAGAATCAAAGGGCTGCAAGTTCTGTGGTATTTTCTGATCTTTGCAATCTAAATCAACTGTATATCTGTATGCATTTTCCTGTATAGGTTTATTTTTATGTATTATAATTCATTTTGCAAGGCACCAGAGTTTGATACATAGGGAATTCTGCATAACTAGAGTTGCATCAAAAAATCATTTATGTTCATTTCTTACGACAGCCACACTTTATCCTTGCATATCATGCCTACTTCCTTAACAAAAACACTTAATGTAGACCATGGGTAATGGGCACCATAAGGAACTGTAAAATTGACAACATAGGACAGTTATATGTCTTCAAGGTGAACTGTATGCAAAATTTAAATAAAATTTACCGTGTGGTTTATGAGTTATGGCTATATTTCTAAACTAAGACTTTGCCATTAGAAGGGCTTATTTTCAGAAATGAAGAAACTCTAAATAATCTGTAATATCATCATTATAAAAAATATTTTTCTATTACCCATTGTTAAGAAACAAATAGTAACATTCAGGTAACAAATTACACAAGCAAAATGTTTGTTTCTAAACAAAATGTTCTTAATATGTATAAAAATGTTACCCTACCCCACCCACTTTAAACACTAATTTTACCATTTCCCTATCTAAAATGCCTTATTCAAAATATTCCTAAAATTTACCATAATGAGGGGCTGTTTTCAAAGTTTGCCTAAATTTTTTTAAAGGTATATTGGTTGATCCTGTGAAATATAAAATACTTTTACCGTGTAGTTTTTATTTTATTAAACTTTAAAAATATCTGGTATCATATTTTCTATTAATTTTGTCATTATTTAGCAAATAAATACCTACAATAATTATATAATTTAAATCAAACCCTTTTTTCTTTCATAAGGGATCAGAGAGATACATAAAAAATGTTAAAAAGGAAAAAAAGAAAGAAAAAAAGTTGCCCCATCTGGGGCTTGAACCCACGCCCCTCAATTTCAATGTAGTTTGCAAGCGAATTTAGCCTATTTGAATACTCTTCAAAATGGAGTTTATGCATTACCCATGGTCCACCTTAAAAAAGAATTTAACAAAAAAAAAAATTTCCTCGACTGGGATTCGAACTCGAGACCTCTCACTCACTAAGCGAGCGCGTTACCACTGTACCACGGATAAATTATACACAGAAGTCTGAATAATATCAAGTCATTCTAAATTTAGAACTTCCATTGCATTTCGGGTTTGTAATCCTTATTAATTTCGAGGTATTTTGTTCAGGGTAAACCTGTTGTTTAAAATTGAAGTAAATATTTTAGCGAAAATCCTCTCGCCCAAACAGTCCGACCTGTAGAATCTATATATTCCACTACTCGGTTTGTGTAGTATTCGGTAATTAATAGTATTTTCATTGATAAAATCATATTCATCCGCGTAATTTGTGATTGTGCATTTATTGACAATTCTATAAGCCAACGCTATTGTTAAACTTTAAATGCGTTGTAATTTGTTGGATACTTGTAACAAAATAAAATATTTCTTTCTTTTAAATCGCTAGTTTAAAGCTGTTTTGAGAACTACTTGTTGTTAGGTTTGTCGTAAACTTCAGTGTCAGAGATTGAATGTCCGCTTTGTATTTAGTTATTTTCGATCAGAAAATACAATAAAACAATATTAGAAATCTTCGACCATTCGGGAATTACTTTGCTTGAAAATTGATGCGCCTGTCTTTGACCATCTTTACGCAGTGATCTCCCCTGAATTTTTCGGCTTTAGTGTACATACAAAAGGGAAGTAACCGCTTCAAAAAAGTGGACTACTTTCGGCATTTGCAATTAACAACATTAGACTCTGAAATTTCGCTACCATTATTTGTTTGGTCTGACGACCCAAACAAATAAAAACGGATTTGAGCACCACCTTAATACCGTATTCTGGTATGTACCGGACAAGACGCTTGAATGAAAAAATGCTAAAATCTCGCCTTTTCACCTTAAAACGTCTAATTCAACTTTTCACACCGATTTATATACGATGAGGAATGTAAAAGGTGATATTCGGTGAAAATATCGTATTTGTCTATTTTGTGATCATGATTTCAGCAAGAGTCTAGAGGTATTGCTCCAATCCTGTATTGAGTTAAATCCTATAGGGACAGCATTGGATAAGTATTCCAGGGTTTGCTGTACATTTAAGATCCGCGTGCGACGAGACAATTGATTTCATTTATTCAGTCTAATGATATTTTGTCTATCGTCGCTGAATCAAAATTCATCTAGATTGAATAGTTGATCGCTTGCGAACAAATACGTTATTATTTGTTAGTTATCCAGCAAAGCCGATAAGGTGCTTTTTCCGTCGAGATATAATCAAATAATGCTTTAAAATCGGCGCAAAACCTGAAAACGAAGAAACAAGTATTATAAAAAACAAATATTATGATTATGTTACACAAAAATCGTCTTTATATTTATAAGCAGGCAATTTAAATAAATATGATATATGCAAAACAAAGCAGAAATGCATTAATCTATTACGTGAATATTATTAAACCGGTAAAGCCGGTGCAACAAATTCAATAAAGCAAAATATGAGATTTCTACACGCTACTTTAACAAACAGATCTATCTTTCTCAGTGGATCTCCTCTAAAAGATTTCAGTGAAAAAGGATTCATACAAATTATGCCTTTTTTGTGCATGAAAAACTTTTTTTCATAGTCAGAAAGTAAGATTGAAAGTAAGTACAAATGTAAAATTAAACAATTTGATAGGGCCATTTAGTTCATATATTAATCAATAGATCTACTGAAATACAAGTGATATCATGTTTCACACATTATTTTCAGCATGAGCAAAAACAAAAGCAATATAATTGTCCGAAATGAACTGTAACGGTGACTTGTGACAATATCAGAGAATGTGTTTTATCAACTAAACATAACAAACATGAAGTGAAAAATATTTGCTTAAAAGTTTTGAATATAGACTGCAGTTGATAAAGGACTAACATTATAGCGTAGAGAACTGTAACGAAACAAGGGGAACTAAAAATAACTTCATCGCATTTAACATGAATTCCGTCCGAAAAGCTAGTGTCGACTTACATGCATCGGAGTTGAGTTGTGATCCGTGCAGATTTGCTGGAAAACCAATGGTAGCTGTGAAATATTGTAAAGACTGCAACGGACATTTCTGTTCATATTGTTCAAAATCCCACGTCAAGGCACCGATAACAAGATCGCATGTTTTAATAAGTTTAACTAAGAAACGGGTTGTCAAAAGTTCTACAAGGATTCAAGAAAAATGTCATGATCATGGAGCCGTTTTAATCAGTTATTGCGAGACGCATGAGGCGCTTTGTTGCAGCGTTTGCATATTAACCAATCACAAAGTGTGTAAGAAAGTATTACAGCTCAATGAAGCAGCCGTAGGAAAAAGAGCGTTCCGGATGAGTAAAGATTTGGAATCGACCATTAAAAGGATGCAGAATTCGTTTAAAGAGGTGCAAATGCAAAAGGAAGACTATATAAAATCGATCGAACAACAATTGGATGCTGTTGATTCTTCAATCAAAATGTTTCGGAAATCGATAAATGGGATTCTAAATAATCTCGAAGATGCTGTCAACCAAAAGAAAGTTGAAATATGTGTTGAGAGAAGTGAATTGGTGAAAAGTCATGTTAAAACTTCACAGACTGCTATCAATATCTTAAACGATGCATACAAGCAGCTGGATTACAGTTTAAAGGAATCAGATTCAGAAATGTTTATAAGGACCAAACGTGTTCAGGGCGTTGTACAAACGTATGCAGAAGTTCTTGCGCGAATACAGCCAATGCCCCAGAGAGAGGTATTTCGCTTTATACCCGATACTAGTATAGAAAAATTCCTTGGTGGATTGAAAGAGTTAGGGGAACTTACGATTGAAATTGTTCATTCACGTGAATATGAACCATCCATAACCTCTTCGATACAAAGTTTCAGCGAACACAAAAAACCCAACTTTGCAAATGACATTAAAGTAAGGGTACGAACGGACAAGAAACCTTGCTACATAACAGGGGCCACATTCCTTTTTGATGGACGAGTGATTCTGGCAGACGACTCTAACAAAAACGTGAAATTGTTTGGTACTGACTACAAACCGCTTTCCAGTACTACTTTAAACTCTTCTCCCAGAGATATTGCCACAATATCTCATGTAGAAATTGCTGTCACTTTGCCAAATGAGAAAATGGTGCAAATTTTTAAAATTGGGACCAAAGATATTGAGAAAGACAGAAGTCACGTACTAAGCATTGATTGCTATGGAATAACATTCCATGAGGATGAAATGTATGTCACGTCCGGTTGGTCTTCGGAAAGAGAAATACAAGTATTAAAATCGTCCGGTGAATTCAGCAAAAAAATACGCCTTTCAAAAGGTGTGTTTAGATACCCACTTTACATAACTATTGATCCAAAATCAAAGACCATGTATGTATCTGACTATATAAATGGTGTTATAGCTTTAGATATGGGAGGGAAGATGGTGTTTCAGTGTATAAATAAAGACATTGGCACGTATTATAAAGGACTTACTGTAACTACACCCGGACAGCTTTATGTCTGTACTTGGCAGCAGAATGGAGTTCAGCGTGTCCATATCGATGGTAAAAAGATGGAAACTGTACTAAATTGGAAAATAAGTGAAAGGCGTAAACCGTTGGCCGCAGCTTACACTAGTAAAACAAAACGATTAGTATTGTCTTTTTGCGGAGACAAAAGAGATGTTCTTAGTATATATAAATTTTTATTCCCCTTTTAAATGAACGGTTTTTTAAAAAAAAAATTTAAAATTTTTGTTTAATTTTACTAAGAAAGCAAAAACAAAAAAGGTAAAAAAAAATTTTTTTAAAATTTTCCCCGTTTAAAAAGTATTATCATTAAACTATTTTTAAAGCCCTAATAATTTTAAAAATTTTAAATTTTTTTTCAAAAATATATTTTTTCATTGCCCTGTTTTTAAAAAAAAAATTAAAGTTTTTCTGGGTTTTTTTACTTTCATGTTTTTTTGGGAAACAAATTAAAAAAAATAAAATGGGATTAGATTTGCCCCCAAAGGACACAATTTTTGAAAGTTTTTAAAAAAGGTCCCGGTTTTTTTTTTGGCCTTTTAAACCTTGGGTTTTCCAAAAAAAAAAGGGGGAATTTTTAAAATTTTTTTTAAAATTTTTTTTATGGCTGAAAATTTCATTTTGGTCAAATTAAGGGGGGTGAGCGCCCCTTATAAGGGGTGGTGGGTGTGCTTTGAATTTTTTAAAATCTATTAATTGTAAACTTCTGGGGACATGCTTTGAATATACATTGTACCTTAATATTTTTCCTGAAAAAAAACTTTTGGCAAAAATTATTTTAAAACCCCTGCAAATTAGATTGAGAATAATTTTCAGTTTTATAATTTATACAAATAACCGTTTTTAACATTGTCATTAAATTAAAATGTGGTGAATATTTGGGGTTTTTAGGGCTGAAAAGGGTATTTGTTTTTTTAAATTCCCATATAACCGCAACTATCATAGTATTGCCCAAAAATCCATTAGTCCCCTATGGATTAGAACCCAGCAATTCTCAAGGGCCAATGGTCACTGGGAATTACATATGTATGTATTGGGGAAAGAATGAATGACATGAATAACTTTTAAAATTTTTGTGTTTTTAGTTTGTCTGTATCATATATGTGTTAAATTTTATTATTATGTTTACAAACAGATAATCAAAAGATCCAATTTTTTCAGGGGTGAATATGTATAACTGATTTTTTTTCAAACTTTTCTCTTTTTTTTTAATTAATTTTTTTTGGAAAAAAATTTTCTAATGTTTTTAAAAAATTAAATCTAAAGGAAAAACAGTTTTTAAAAAAAAAACGGAAAAAACAAAAAACAAAAACCTGCCCAAAAGCCCCCCTTTTGGGGAAAAAAAAAAAAAAAATTTTAATAACCTTTTTTTTTTTAAAACCCAAATTTTTTAAACTAAAAAGGGGGGATAACTTCGAAAAAAAAAATGAACTTTGTATAAATGATTTTTGGTTTAAAAAAATAACTCCAGTTTAGGGGGAAGGAAATTTTAAATAGTCAAAAAAAAGAAAAGTGAAAAAAAAAAAAAAAAAATAAAAAATTCTTTTTATCGTAAAAAAAGGGGAAAAAAAAAAAAAAAAAAATTCCCAAAAAAATTTTTTCAATTTGGGGAATGAAAAAATCAGGGAAAACCCCCATGCCCTTTATAATTCTAATTTTAAAATTAAAAAGTAGGTTTTTTGATAATGAATGTTTTTTTTTTTTTAATTTGAAGAAAATCCATGGAAGAAAAGAAGAAAATTTAAAAAAAATTTGGGAAAGGGGAAAAAATAAAAAATTTTTAAGGGGGGATATAATTCGGGGAAAATTGGCCCGCTAGATTTAAAACCCCTTGTCATATTATTTTTGATGTGGATTTTGGGGAGGATGTGCTATTAGGTTCTGAAAATTTCCTTTAAAATAGTCAAGCTGGGACTTTTAAACCCTTCCCCCAAAAGTGACTTAAAGTAATGATAAGACACGAAATATTATGAAGTTTTATATTTAGATACTTTTTTATAAAAAATAAAGAAGTTTTTAATTAAAAAAATCTTTCATTTTTCATAAAAATTTCCCTAATTTAAAGGGGGGGGGTTAATTTTTGGATTTTTGTCCCTTAAGTTGTTAAACCTTGCCCAACATAGAGGGAGGTTGGAATGTTTCAGAAACATATATTTTTATTTTCAAAAAAAAATTTTTTCCTTTTATTTTTTTGGGGGAAAAAATGACAAATATTTTTTTGTTTTTCCCAAATTTTTTAAAGGGGGCCTATTTTTGCCATAAAAACCAAAAGTTTTTTCAAAAAAGGGAAAAGAAAAAAGAAAAAGACAGGAAGAAAAAAAAAAAAGCCCGTGCTTTTAATTTTTCAGACTGCTATCTATCCATATAAAATTTAAAAATTTTAAAATTTTCAAAAAAATTTTTTTCCCAGAAAACTTTTTGCGTTTAATGGGGAAAGATCCTTTTTTGGGGCCCGGATTTGAGGGACAGAGGGGAAGGGAGGGGCCCGGAAAAGGACGACAGAGGGAAAGGGGGAAACGGACGGGAGGGTAAAACCAAAAAAATTACCCCCCGGGGGTTTTTTAAATGGGTTTGGGGGGAACTAAAAATAAATTAAAGAACATCGGGAAACAAAAAATCCCACCGGGAATACATTTTAAAGAAAATACAAAGCATTTCTTTTTTTAAAATAAACAAACCCCGAAAAAAAAAAGGATGTCTTTTGATGCAACAAAAATTTTAAAGTAAAAATCTAGCAATATTTATGTGGAAATAATTTTGAAAATTTAGTTAATAAAAGTGGGAAATAATAACTGTACAAAGTTTAAATTTTTTTTTTTGAACACCCCATTTTTTTAAATTTTTTATGCTTTGTAATTTAGGGGGTACGGTATGGTCCCGGAAATTTTTAATTTTATACTCGTCTTTAAAATTTTGGGGACCCCCTTTCCCGGGGTTTTCTGGTCAATGGTCCCTTTTTTGGGCTAAAAGTAAAAACAAGGGCCCTGAGAAACCAAAATTTTAAAGGGTTTTATGGGCCTTACGGATTTTTTTTGTTTTAATTTTTTTTCCATTAAAAAATTAAAAAATTTAAAAAAATTAAAAATATATTTTTGAGCATTTTTAAAATTGTATATAATTGTTTTTGGGTTTCCCTTCCCTTTGTTTTTGTTGAGGGGGTTTAAATGTGTTTAATTTACTTTTAAAATTTTGTGGTCTGCCTCTTTGATTTTTTTTAAAAAGAAAAAAAGCGATTTATATAATTTTGGCACGTACTTTAAAAAAAAATTGCGATTTTTCTTAGAAAGGGCCCTGCCACCCTATTTAAGAAATTTAAATCGTTCTAAAAAAACAAAATCGTTTTTTTTTTAAAAAAGGGTTGATCAAACTGAGATAAAAAAAAAATTTAAACCCTAATTGATCATTAACTTGTAACAAACATGGTGCAGAGTTATATTTGATAATCACAATGTTACTATAAGAAGGTAATAGAAAGAATAGTCGGTGACTAATTCATAAATTCTTTTTAAAGGATGAAACATCTTCTGACCCTTTCTCAACTGCTACTAGTCCAAGATCAACTAGGAGCCGTGGGCGTGATCCTTTAACATCCAGTCCTGGTCGTGATTTACCGCCATTTGAAGATGATTCTGAACTTCTTGGAGATAATGAGCCTGTCCAGGAAGAGGATGATGGAGAAGAGTTGTTTGGTGATAACCTGGAAAGGTAATTATTTCATCATAAAATATCATAGTAAAGAATTGTATTGATTCAGGCTTATTTTTAGTTCCACTATTCTTTGAAAGAATTAGTTTTTGAAAAAATGTGCCCCTTTTTATAACAGATTCTAAAGAAATGTTAAACAGGCTTGTGTGACTTTAGTATATAGTGAATTTGATAAACATATTAAGTTTCAGATGGTTATTGATATAAGGAGAGGTATTTCTGTCGTTATATTTTTTCTTCATTAAAGTTTAAACTTTAATTCTTTATTTCAGAGATTACCGTCCAATCCCAGAATTAGATGTTTATGATCAAGAACACCTGGATGATGAGGATGACTACTCGGATATATCAGAGAGCCAGCGACAGGCTGCTGAACGAGAAATACGTCAGCGAGAAAAAGAGGAGGGTAGACTGACCGGTCGAATGAGAAGAGGCCTTATGTATGGTAAAAAGAAAGTTTTATTTTCCCACTTCAAAGAAAGTCATTAAAGATTGTTTGGTGATGTTTAAGCTAGAATGTTTTGGCCATTTTGTTGAAGCAATATCGATGTGTATGTGGATCTTAGTTTAGTTGCTGACTGTAAATGACTTGATCTTTCTTCACTGTTGAATTTAAATTCTTTCATGTTGTTCTATTCTAATGCATGTGTTATTTGGAATACTCTGCCAGAACAGTGCTGTCCATGGTAATTTTCAGAGTAGCCAGCATTTATGACGGTTTGGCAAAAGTAGCTGGCAGAGAGAGAGAACTGTCCGCATAGCTATGAAGTTTTGTGAACTATAAAATTGCCATATGACCACAACAGAGATACTTGAAACTGGTAACATAAATAAAATGAGACTGTGACAACAGACTTCCCGAAAGTTGAAAAAAACTGTCAGACATTCGGTCTGACAAACCACGAAAATCTGTCGGACCGAAACAAAATCTGTCGGACCAAATAAAATTGATCAAAATCAAAGAAAAACTTGTGTTTGTATTTCTAAGACACTTTTTGTTTTTTATTTTTTCGCCGTAAAAATCGGCATAATCCGTACAGCGCATTTTCATCTCCTCCCTGTCATACACCAATGATTCATGGTTCTGCTTCCATTTTTCATTAAATTTTGTCTCAGGTCTATTCTTTTCATCCTTTTATTGCTGTTCTGCGCACTCTTCTGACGTATATTTTCGGTTATTCCCAGGTTTGGCACCTTTAGCGACGCCATTTTGTATACATGCGGCTTGGATAAAAGCCGGACAGTCGGACCGATCCGGAATAAAAAATTGTCGGACCTGATCAAAATTTATCGGACATGTCCGTCGGACCGACGTATTTCGGGAAGTCTGGTGACAAGTGGTTTCATAACTTTGCCATAACTGTACTTCCTTGATGAAATTACTCTGGAAAAATATAAAAAGCAATGAGTTGAGTATCTAAAACTTATCCAGAGAAAGTGAAGTTTATACATTTAAGTACATTTTAGATGAATCTGACGAAGAAGATGATCGGCCTCGTAAACATCGGAGGGCAGAGAGAGCTGCCGAGGGTGAAATGGAGGATGATGAGGTACAATTATTTTTCGCTTAGCTGATAAATGTTTATGATTACACATGTAATGCTAGCAGTAAGAATAAGTTGACCATTACGCCAGAATAGATATAGATTATCTGACATTTTTGACTTCTTAACTCCACTAAATATCTTAAATGAACATGCCCATCTTTTGATCAGGAAAAACCATTCATCATTATTAGGAAAAATTGCAAATCCTGTATTACTTGCAGACCCTGGTCAGACAGCACAGAAATCCTATTAGATATAGAAAGTCTGTACTAGATTAAAGAAAGAACAAATCAATATTAAAAAATATTGTGGGAGTAAAGTTGTAGAAATATCACCAGTATTAGTAGTTTTAATTTGCAAAGTTATGTATTTAAGTTAAAATACTTATTTTTTCTACACTGCTGCAAAGTTTACTTTATCCATTTATTGAAAGAATTCTAAAGAAATTTCTTTTTCAAAAAATAATTAGTGAACAATTCAAATTGAATGCAAAATAGATTATACACCGATTTACTGGAGTAAGTGTTAAGAAAACTTGTTTGTTCTATTTTATTAGATGATAGAAAGCATTGAAAATCTTGAAGACATGAAAGGTCATTCAGTGAGAGAATGGGTATCCATGTTGGCTCCAAAAACAGAAATTAAAAACAGATTTAAGAACTTCCTTAGAACATTTGTTGACGCAAAGGGACACAATGTGTACAGGGAGAAAATTCGTCAAATGGTTGAAGGTAAGGTCATTTATCATAAAAGGTAAGACCTTTATGGCCGAGTGTGTTTGTAGTCTGAAGCAAATGTATTGTCACATGCTCCCAATATCTGCAGGTTTATAACCTGTCTGATGGGCTATCATTCTTTCATGTTAGAATGCTATTGTCTACCTTTACAAAAGGTCACTGGTTCTACCCTGGTGCCAGTCTTGTAACAAAAGTAATGTGTATAGTGGCACCTTTGAATGGTTGCGACCTGATAGGATGAGTAAGATGAAGAGGTTTTGAATGGGTGCTGCAATGTATTGTATAGTGATGAATTTATTAATTGTGATACCATTTATTGTAAGATGCAGGATTTTGGGTCTTGCTAGGTACACAGAGGGGCACATGTTCTCACAATTAAGGCTAGATGAACAGAAACAAAAGTATGTTAATAGTTTACATAAGAAAAATAGTGGATTTTGTTGAATTTACTTTTTTAGTGCCTTCACTTAGTTTGGGGGGCATATCGCTTTGCCCTTGTCTGTTCGTCGGGTGCCTCCATCTCAGACTGTCCAGTATGAACATGGGTTAATGCTGTGTTAAATCTAATACTAAAATGTATATTTCAGGTAACAAGGAGAGTTTGATTATTGACTACAACATGTTGGCTTCTGTAGAACAGGTTCTAGCATACTTCCTTCCTGAAGCGCCAACTGAAATGCTGCAGAATTTTGATGAAGTATGTTGAATGATTCTTGATAATAATAACCTAATAAGTAGTCACATGGTTAAAAGTGTATAGAAACAGTTATTTGCTGGAAAGAGTTCTAATAAATAATTTGTCAAATTAGAAAAGTTTTGAAGCAGATTGTATACTCGGGATTATCTCGGATCAGACAATTTTGTCTCCTTGAAAAGGAATTGACTTCAGTGTTTTTTTTTCACTTTTTGGGGAAGGGGGTCGGTGCCCTTTGGAGGGGGAAAAATGCAAAATGAGGGGGAATTTTATTTCTTCGCAAATGAAGAAACAAAAACAAATCCAATGCATATTTTAATACATCACATACCACTTTAAGATTTACTTTTGTTTGACATTGTTTTCTTTCCAGTGATTAGAAAAGGAGACAACTCTTGCAACACAAGTTTAAAATACGTCGCTTTTTCTTAATATACGGATCTAAAATATTGACAGCAGAATTTAAAGAGTCGCATGTTAAACTTGTTGGGACGCCAGGAGTAGTTCCCCTTACATACCCGGGAACAATTTGTAAACAACTTTGCTTAACATTAAGTCTTACAGGCTTAATATAAAACATTTTTCGGCAGTTATACGCAAAAACAATGGTATCCATTGCAGGCAAATTTTGGCTGTCATATGAGGGGGAAATTTCGGCTTTTAGAGGGGAAAAAAATATACTATTTTGAGGGGGGAATGGGGCTGAATTTCGCCGAATATTTTGGTGAAAAAAAACACTGGACTTGCTCATAAGTATGATTTAAATAAAGTTCTATATAGGCACATTTTTATAAGGAAGATGAGCTAATTAGGATTGGAAATTCGACTTTCATGAAACACAAAGTATTTAAGATCTTCCTTTTCAGCTTCAGTGGAAAAAAATAAGAGAAAAAAATGAAAGAAAGAAAACTGCATAATGGTTGGGAAGTTGATTTAAGAGCATTATGAATATTACAGTAAATTTCTGGAATTTGTATGCTAAAGGTAAAATTTAAACTTGCAGGTAATTTGTTGTATAATGTGCTTCATTTGTCCCAACTTTTTCTTACTTGTAGGCAGCAAAAGAAGTTGTATTGAGTATGTACCCTAATTATGAGAGAATAGCTAAAGAAATACATGTAAGAGTTGCGGAGTTACCTCTCATTGAAGAACTTAGATCTTTAAGGTAAGTGTACATAAATATAGAAATGATTGTAGACATATGAGATGACAAATTAAATAGCTAGATAAGTTTATAAGTAAGTAACAGTGACTGTGATGTAAAAAATCTTGGGTACATTTAATTGTGGGCTTATTAGTAGTGACTGTTTTTGTTCCAATATGGTGTAATTGTTATAATATTGCACATTTACCATAAATTTAGTATTGACAGGGCCTATGTTAATAACGTAAGAATTTTCTGGGCTTGAGAAGTCTTTCTTTCTTGTGGGCGTTTTGAAGTTAATGCATTTATTCTTTGTTAACCTTTAATCTATTAATTTGTGCAATGATCTTGCCCTGCATTAATTAAAAAGAAAATATCACCATTGAAAATGTTGAAATGAATTAAAGGTAAAACAAAAAAAGTCAAGTGTATAGTATCGGGTGACGGTCAGGCTACATAGAAATCCAGGCTGCCCTGGTTCTATCCCTGTGCCATTAAGTTTGATAGCATTCATTAATAAACCTGATAAAATTTTATTCTGCCAACAGACAATTGCACTTGAATCAGCTTATTCGTACAAGTGGTGTGGTTACCAGCTGTACAGGAGTTCTGCCGCAGTTAAACATCATCAAGTACGACTGTAACAAGTGTAACTTCATCCTTGGGCCTTACTACCAATCTCAGTCACAGGAAGTGAAGCCGGGTTCATGTCCAGAGTGTCAGTCCACAGGGCCATTTGAAATCAATATGGAACAGGTTGGTACTTTATATTTTCTCCAATCAAGATATAGATCTGCCATTTATTTTAGCATCCCCCCCCCCCCCCCCCCTTTCTACATAGAGAAAGAAGGGAAAAGAAACAACAAATGTATTCGATAAAAGACCGTTTTTCTTATCCTAGAATAGACACTGACTATAGAGTAAGTGGTCACTTTACTGAGTTTCATATGCTTTGATTCCTTACAATGATACTTACAATTGAACTTGAACTAGGTTTGTCACTCTTTTACAGTAAGTTTTGCACAAATTCATCCATATTTCCACTTGATTGCCATTTGCAGGACAATGGGATAAGTTTACATTTACTTCCCTTTAATTAGTAGTTGAGTTAATATAATGCTGTTACATTTTGTTTGTTTGTTTCATTTTACACCTTTTCCCAACAGTATTTCAGTCATATAGGCGATGCTGTTACATGAAGTGACATTTATATGCTTATATTTTCATTGTTAGGTTGACTGAATTGACTATATATTTCAAATATTGACTGTTATAATGGTGATTAATCAACAGTATATATTGAAAAATGTTAAGGATAGAATATAAATATGCCTAAAATATAAAAAGAGTAAGTGGTCACTTTGTGGTCACTTTACTTGGTTTTCATATGCTTTGATTCCTAAAAATTGGTAACAGAGAAATTTATAACAATGAAATTTGTCAGTTTTTGTTGTGACCAGTCTTATTTGTATGGAAAAAAAATGTGAGAAGTACAAACCAGATACACACAGATGAACAGTCAATTTGAAAATAAAAGGATATCTCATCTTGTGTATCAGTGTGAAGGGATTCCTATCTCACTGTAGTTAATAAAATCTGACAGACCAGCTGCTTGGAAGTCCAAATTGATGTTTGTTTTAGCACCTTCATTCAAGTTCATTTGAAGTCAGTTTGGTCATTGAAGCTAATTGTTCGTTGTTTTTTTTTTTTTTTTTTTTTTCAGTAAAATCTGGAAGCATCCCTTACCATGACTGATGTACTTGTTTATATAATAACTTGTTTCTGTTCTTGTAGACTTTGTATAAAAACTACCAGAGGATCACACTACAGGAAAGTCCTGGCAAAGTGCCAGCTGGCAGACTGCCAAGATCAAAAGATGCAATATTATTGGATGATTTAACAGACAACTGTAAACCTGGAGATGAAATTGTGAGTGTTGTGTTTCTTTAATATATGTATAAAACAATATTTCAGAAGACTGCATTTCTCTTAACAGCAGCCAGTTGGACAGAATACACCTAATGTAAAAATTTATGTTGACAAGTCTAAAAACATAAAATTTAAAAATCTTACATTGATCAAATTGAACATAACAGACTAATATGAAGGTCATAAATAGTCTAATTGAAAATCAAGTTTGAGTTACAATGGTTTAAACACTTCATTTTAGGTCATTTTGCATAATAATAAAAACTGTTCTTGAAAAACAAGAGATGATATTTTTATGCTATGTATTTCTAGCTATTGAAATTTAAAAAAAACAGGAATGACTGCATGGTTGAGATGGACCAAGCTCTTGATGAATGACTCATAGATAAGTCATTATTTTCAGCTAGCTTGAATAGAGTTCAATTGAAAGTTTAGACAATAGTTTTCTTATATATGGTAGTAGAATCAAAAGTTTCAGTTCTAAAGCATCTGTCATATTATATATTCAGGAAATGACTGGGGTCTATCATAACAACTATGATGGGTCATTGAACACAGCCAATGGGTTCCCAGTATTTGCCACAGTTATTCAGGCCAACTACATTACAAAGAAAGATGATAAATTAGCCGTGAGCAGTCTGACAGATGAGGATATCAAAGCTATTGTACAGTTGTCAAAAGATGAAAGAATCGGCGAAAGAGTAAGTATGAAGACATCTTGGGTTTTTGATAGCTGCATGAGGTATCCATTGACAAGTGGTTCCGGCTGCTGGCTTAACCTGTTGCCACCACTTTTCCCCATTTTGAATTGATTCTTAACCCTTAACCTGCTGAATTCCTGTAATGCATTTGCCTAGCTTTGAATTAAGAACAGTTCTTTTTAGCTCACCTGTCACAAAGTGACAGGGTGAGCTTTTGTGATCGCTTTTCGTCCGGCGTCCGTCCGTCCGTAAACTTTTACTTTAAATGACATCTCCTCATAAACCACTAAGCCAATTTCATCCAAACTTCACAGGAATGTTCCTTTGGTGGTCACCTTTAAAAATTGTTCAAAGAATTTAATTCCATGCAGAACTCTGGTTGCCATGGCAACCGAAAGAAAAAACTTTAAATATCTTCTTTTAAAAAACCATAAGAGCTAGAGCTTAGATATTTGGCATGAAACCTCTTCTAGTGAGTGTCTACCAAGTTTGTTCAAATAAAAGCCCTGGGGTCAAAATTGGCCTCGCCCCAGGGGGTCATTGATTTTCCCTATATGCATATAGTAAAAACTTAAAAAATCTTCTTTTAAAGAACTCAAAGAGCTATGGCTAAGATATTGAGCATCAAACATGTTCTAATAGGTGTCTACCAAGTTTGTTCAAATAAAAGCCCTGGGGTCAAAATTGGCCCCACCCCAGGGGGTCATTGATTTTCCCTATATGCATATAGTAAAAACTTAAAAAATCTTCTTTTAAAGAACCAAAAGAGTTAGAGCTAAGATATTTAGCATAAAACATGTTCTAATAAGTGTCTACCAAGTTTGTTCAAATAAAAGCCCTGGGGTCAAAATTGGCCCCGCCCCGGGGGGTCATTGATTTTCCCTATATGCATATAGTAAAAACTTAAAAAATCTTCTTTTAAAGAACTCAAAGAGCTATGGCTAAGATATTTAGCATCAAACATGTTCTAATAGGTGTCTTCCAAGTTTGTTCAAATAAAAGCCCTGGGGGTCAAAATTGGCACCGCCCCGGGGGTCATTGATTTTCCTTATATGTGTATAGCAAAAACTTAAAAAATCTTCTTTGAAAAAACCCAAATAGCTAGAGTTAAGCATGAAACATCTTTTAGTGAGTGTCTTCAAAGTTTGTTCAAATAAAAGACCTGGGGTCAAAATTGGCCCCGCCCCGGGGGTCATTGATTTTCTTTATATGTGTATAGCAAAAACTTAAAATCTTCTTTGAAAAAACCCAAATAGCTAGAGTTTAGATATTAAGCAAGAAACATCTTCTAGTAAGTGTCTACAAAGTTTGTTCAAATAAAAGCCCTGGGGTCAAAACTGGCCCGGCCCCAGGGGTGTCATTGTTTTAACTATATGTGTATAGTAAAAACTTAAAAAAAATCTTCTTTTAAAAAGCCCAATGAGCTAGAGCTTAGATGTTTAGCATGAAACATCTTCTTATGGGTGTCTACCAAGTTTGTGCAAATAAAAGCACTTGGGTTAAATTGGCCCTGCAACGTTGGGGTTGGTGGGGGGGGCCTATATACAGGTGAGCGACCTCAGGGCCATCATGGCCCTCTTGTTAAGATTAAAAGCAAATGTAGCAATAAAATTTCTGAAATGCAAAAGTCACCATCAAACATGATTATAGCGAAGGAAGACATTAAATGTTAAAGAGCAAGCACTTGTTGCAACAAAAATAATTCTAAAATGGTATTTTGGCTGCTTAAGAAAGTATGGAGGAAAAAAACAAGTCTGTATGAGACAATAAATTATTTCTCTCATTTTGTATTTACTCAAAAGACCTAGTGATTCAGTTTTTATGTCGATTGTAAGATTTTGAATCATGTCAAGAAATCTTTTTTCCAGATATTTACCAGTATAGCACCATCGATTTATGGACATGAGGACATCAAGCGAGCCCTGGCTCTAGCTGTGTTTGGTGGGGAGCCAAAGAATCCAGGGGGTAAACATAAAGTCAGAGGTGATATTAACTGTCTTATTTGTGGAGACCCTGGTACAGCAAAGTCTCAATTTTTGAAGTACATGGAGAAGACTGCCCCTAGGGTTGTTTATACGACAGGTCAGGGTGCTTCAGCTGTAGGTTTGACAGCCTATGTTCAGAGAAACCCTGTATCGAAGGAGTGGACTCTTGAGGCAGGAGCATTGGTGCTTGCTGATAAAGGAATCTGTCTGATTGATGAGTTTGATAAGGTAGTTATGTAATTTTTACAGTTAATTCCCTTATTTCTATGTCTTAAGGGGCATCCATGGCCGAGTGGTAAAGGTTGTTGACTTCAAACCACTTGCCCCTCACCGCTGTGGGTTCGAATCCCGACAGGGACTTTGGATTCTTTCATGTGAGGAAGCTATCCAGCTGGCTTATGGAACGTCAGTGGTTCTACTCAGGTGCCCCTTCGTGCCTGAAATAATGCACGGAAGGGCACCTGAGGTCTTCCTCCACCAGTAAAGCTGGAACATCGCAATATGACCTATACTGTGTCGATGTGATGTAAAACCCAAAACAAACAAAAAAATGTATGTCTTAATGCAAAAAGAAAAGAAAAGATTACACCATCTTAATTCCATTGTCTTACAGCAGTGTTGCAGAAATCTCTATTTTGGCAACCACTGGTTAAAGCGAAAAGGTCCAAATTTGCTCTATAGGTTAATAATAACTGCTGCTTACAACAAGTGGCTCACAATATGCTCTTTAGGTTGTTTCTCTTTTAACTACTTTTGTTCTTTCTAAAATGTTCTGTTTCTTTGATAATTGAAGAAAATTTAAGGAACATTTGTAAACTGTTTTTAGCTCGACTTTTCTATGAAAAGGGCGTCACACCTTGGTTAAGTTTTTCGTACCACCCCACTTTATTTCAGAAGTATTACAAGTATGGCTTTGAAACTTACCATACTTGTTCACCATCATAACCTCCATCTACAGACAAGAGTACATAACTCTGTCAAGGTTTTTGACAGAATTATGGCCCTTTTTTGACTTAGAAAGTGTATTGAGCTTGGTTAAGTTTTTTGTACCACCTCACTTTATTTCAAAACCATTGGAGGTATTGCTTTGAAACTGACCATACTTGTTTACCATCACGACCTTCATCAACAGACAAGAGGACATAACTCTGTCAAGGTTTTTGACAGAATTATGCCCCTTTTTGACTTAGAAAATACATTGAATATGGGTAAAAATCCACTTATTGCCTTAACCCTTTGAGATATTGCTTTGAAACTTTTAATGCTATTTCACATCATTACCCCCATCTGTACGCAAGAGAAGGTAACTCTGTCAAGGATTTGTTTTAAAAATTAAGGCCTTTTATCGACTTAGAATCTTGGTTAAGTTTTTAGTACCAGTCCACTTTTTGACTGAACTGTTTGAGATATTAATTTGAAAGTTGGAATACTTGTTTACAATCATGATTCCCAAACATGTCCAGGAGAAGGTAATTCTGTCAAAGATTTTATTTGAATTATGGCCCTTAACTGTCAATGTTTGTATTATAGGCAAGCACTAAAAAACTTAAAAAAATCTAAAAAAATTCAAATCTATATATTATGCTGATTGTACAAAATATACTGCTTCCTTGGCATAGATTTCTTGAAAAATTATGTTATTATGTCATTTACCAAGGTGTTCTGAGTGACGTAAAAATACCTTATTCTCTCAAAGTGGGTTTAATACTATTAAATTTATTTAAGGCTCAACTCAGTTTTTTTTTTCTTTCTTACCAGCCCTCTTTTGACTTAAACATTTCAAACTTTGCTGCAGTGTTCAAGGGTATCACACAATTCAGTAAAATAATTCTTCACTAAATATCTTAATGCTTCATGGCCATTGTTCACTTTAAAAATACAGAGATTCTTGTATTGCCTTTTACTGCAAAAACTTTTTTTATTGGCAAGCAATAAAAAAGTCGAGCACGCTGTCTTACGGACAGCTCTTGTTGACTTAGAAAGTGTATTGAGCTTGGTTAAGTTTTTTGTACCACCTCACTTTATTTCAAAACCATTGGAGGTATTGCTTTGAAACTGACCATACTTGTTTACCATCACGACCTTCATCAACAGACAAGAGGACATAACTCTGTCAAGGTTTTGACAGAATTATGCCCCTTTTTGACTTAGAAAATACATTGAATATGGGTAAAATCCACTTATTGCCTTAACCCTTTGAGATATTGCTTTGAAACTTTTAATGCTATTTCACATCATTACCCCCATCTGTACGCAAGAGAAGGTAACTCTGTCAAGGATTTGTTTTAAAAATTAAGGCCTTTTATCGACTTAGTTTTTTTTTCTTTCTTACCAGCCCTCTTTTGACTTAAACATTTCAAACTTTGCTGCAGTGTTCAAGGGTATCACACAATTCAGTAAAATAATTCTTCACTAAATATCTTAATGCTCATGGCCATTGTTCACTTTAAAAATACAGAGATTCTTGTATTGCCTTTTACTGCAAAAACTTTTTTTATTGGCAAGCAATAAAAAAGTCGAGCGCGCTGTCTTACGGACAGCTCTTGTTGCTTATGTAAGGCCGTCCTTAAGAAAATGTTTGTTTGCAGTGACCCGACCCAGAATTTTCAAGGTGGGTAGGTAGGTCGATTTTTTTTTTTTATTGAACTGTACTCCCAAATAAACATGGAATTTCAAAATGCTGGACAATTTATGCTTTGATAATCTGGTAACAATTAATAGATTGATAACTGAATTCTGATTTAATAAGAACTACATTTTATTTCTTCTATTAACCTTAAAGCACAAGGCATAATTTTCTGATTAACAAAAAAATAATTTTTATCCAGACCACGAAAAAAAAATTTGAGTAGGGGCAAATTTTGTGAGTAGGTTGCGTTACTGCAAACAAACATTTTTTTAAGGATGGCCTAACATGATAAGTTTATTTCAGCTCAAGAATTGAAAGGCAAGCTATGAGTAGTTTTGTAACATCTGTTTAGTGCCTGTCACCTTAAAAAATGTAACTCTTTTTATTCAAGTTTTGAATGTTTGCATGTGGACAAATCTAACTTTGTGTTACAATTTTGATTTTCTATAGATGAATGACCAAGACAGGACAAGTATTCACGAGGCGATGGAGCAACAGAGTATTTCAGTGTCTAAAGCTGGCATTGTTACATCATTACAGGCCAGGTGTGCAGTACTGGCAGCTGCCAACCCGATAGGTGGTCGATATGACCCATCACTAACCTTTGCTGAAAATGTAAGTTGAACAGCGTATTTGGAAACTGTAGAGTTTCTTTACAGTTCCTTCACCTGTGTCATTATGTAAATAACTGGTGGCAAATGCTAATCACCATAAAAACAAAAAATATAAAAAAAGAAGAAAATGGCTTGGTTCTGTTGAAGGGAAACTACATGTATGAGATAGAACAATTGGTGGACAAAATAGTGTATATTCTTTCTTGGACAATTTTAATTAGACCACAAAATTTTGCACTTTGTTATGTTTCGTACATACAACTGTATTCATGATTATTGTCCAGTATTTTCTACAGTAAACAGATTTCCATGAACATTATTAGATATTTCTACTCTCAGGTTGATTTGACGGAGCCTATCCTGTCCAGATTTGATATCTTGTGTGTTGTTAGGGATACAGTGGACCCCGTGCAGGTAACACAACATTTCTGTAGAATGTTTACTTCTTGATCTCTAGTTGTCTCGCAGGGAGTGGAGTTTTACCTCGAGCAAGAAATTGTCTTCATTGTTTTATTTCATTAAGGTGAAAATGAATGCTGTAAGTTGGATGAGATGGATAATAAACACTGGATGATTGCAAACACTTTGTTATCATACATGTTCTTTTGGGGATTAGGCTCGTAAGCCAATACCAAGAAAGAAGAGGGCATACTGGCTCGGACTACACCAGACTTAATGGTTTTAACATGTTTTATGTCTTATTTCCAGTTTTAGTTATATTTATCATATAATCATTCATTTGGTCTGATGTTTCTTAGCCAGTTATGCCAAAAATAAAGATTTATAAGTCTATCACTTGTTTCGTGGTTTTAATTTGATTGAGTAAAAATTTAAGTTTACGTAGTAAACACAGTTTATGCAAGATCTAAATTAATTCTACTTTCAATTTGATGTTTACATCGTCGGTACTTGACCTATATCCGGTTTCCAATACCACGTGACTAAATTTAGCTCCCTTATCAACCAAGTAGGACCCGCATCAGCAGCAATACGTATGCAGGCTCTCGATTTCTACAGCGCTCTTTGTTCACACACACATTAATTTAGAAAAATAATTTTACACCACCATCCATCCCCGCCTCTCTTGAAGAGCAATGCCTTCTGGTTAAGATCTTGTCAGTATGCCTCTAATGGGGATTAGGCTCGTAAGCCAATACCAAAAAAGAAGGAGGCATACTGGCTCGGACTACACCAGACTTAATGGTTTTAACATGTTTTATGTCTTATTTCCAGTTTTAGTTATATTTATCATATAATCATTCATTTGGTCTGATGTTTCTTAGCCAGTTCTGCCAAAAATAAAGATTTATAAGTCTATCACTTGTTTCTTGGTTTTAATTTGATTGAGTATAAACAGTATTTCATTGATCATCTAGAGTGCCATGTGAGTGAAACTTGATAAACTTATGATAGGAAGCAGTGTTTGATGCTGAGTGGTAAAAGTCGTTGACTTCAGAACTACCTGCACCTCACCACTGTGGGTTCAAATCCAAAGGGAGATTTTGTTTTCTTTCATACAAAGTAGCTATCCAACTAGGTTATGGAACAGTGATTCTTTTATAAGAGGAAGCTATCCAGCTAGGTTACAGAACTTAAGTGGTTCTACTCGGGGTGCCAGTTCGTGCTTGAAATAATGTACGGAAGGATACCGAAGGTTCCTCAAGCAGTAAAGTTGGAAAGTGGCCACATTACCTATACTGTGTTTGTGCGATGTAAACCCTCTCCCATCCCCCACCCACCCCCCAAAAATTTAAAAATAGAAAAACAGGCTTTATTCCCCAAGTTTTGGGAAAAAGGGCTGAAAGAGAACTGATAACTGAAGTCAACATGTTAATTTTCAGGATGAAAGATTAGCGAGATTTGTTACAGGAAGCCACATGAAACATCACCCAAATGCTACTGAAGAAGAGATGGATGAAAACCTGGTTTGTATCCTTAATTATCATTATTCTGTATGCCCTATTTTGAAGTGTTCGGACACTGTTTTCCGACACAAGAAATTTAATAGAAAATATGAAGATACCGGGTAATAATATTGTGATGGAGAGAATAAGTTCTAAAGATAGAAAAATATTCCTGTTAATTAATACTTCAATATTTCATTTATGTAATTTATGAAATCGAATATATAGTTTAATAGATATGAAATCGAACACATATTTTAATTGATTTAACTCCATGAATTCTGATTAAAATGTTGAAAGTAATTTTACATAACATGTTTATTTTGGAACATTTAAAATGTACAATGATGGATCTTGAGATGACATTTATATTTTACAGAATAGTTTAAACACAACATCAACCGTTGAGCCAATACCCCAAGATCTGCTGAAAAAGTACATCATTTATGCAAAGGAGAAGGTACATCCGAAGTTGAACAAAATGGATCAAGATAAAGTGGCGAAAATGTATGCAGAATTAAGAAGAGAGTCTATGGTACGTTGTTATCCCAGTCAATGCTAGCAGGGATTGTTACTTATTTAATATTACCTGTATAGAGTGGTACCAACTTTGATATCTTATTAACAATGAGTGCATTCTAGGATTTGCACTCTAGGGTTGGCTGAAATTCATCCATAACAATTGATAACAAGCAACAAGTCATGTGGTCATTTTTCTCTCGTCCCGATTTAAAAATCATGTGGGGTCAGAAGTCTTTTGCGGAATAAGTGTAATTACTGGTTGTTATCCAGGAAAACAGCTGAAATATTATTGTTTGAAAAATAATTGTTTATGTTTTTATATGGACAGATTAACTGTAGCAATGTATTGAAACGTGATATTGAATAGCACGGTATTTCGTTTGTAGCTGTGCTTCTCATTCACTTGTATTTAAGATTAAACAATAGATTACAAATTAACTGATATATTTAAAGGCTACTGGAAGTATTCCGATTACTGTGCGTCACATAGAGTCGATGATTCGTATGGCAGAATCGAATGCGAAGATGCACTTACGAGACTACGTGAATGAGGATGATGTGAACATGGCCATCAGAATCATGTTGGAGAGTTTCATCAGTACACAGAAATTCAGCGTTATGAGGACCATGAGGAAGGTATGTTCATTTATAGTATCTTAATTATCCTTTACTGAAAAACAAAGAGAGAGTAAAGTGTCTTTGGTTGCGTGATTCAGGTTTTAAAGATCCTGTATGTTTTGTGATTGATATTGTTACTGTGTGTATACCACACTTGAAAAAAATTATATATGTATATAATTATGCAAATAAAACAATTTTCAAACATCGAAGAATATGTAAAATGTGTACTGCAAATATTTGTGCACATTATATTTAAAGGCCTCAACAGACGGTAGGATTTTGAAGTACAACACCAATTAAAACTAAGATGTACAGACAAATCTTAATGTGTGAAGGCTACTATTTCTTGATTTTGGAAACCTTATGTCTACATGTAAGGGATAGGACATGTTCTATTTTGAAAATCTTGTCGTACCGATTTTTAGAGACCTCCCACAATGACAAGTAACAGATAACCAAATTATCTCCTGATAATGGGTGTAATGAATGAAATTCCAGAACAATTAGGGCTAAAAGGTAAACATAGTAGTACGATGGGGTAAAAATGATGTTGAAAAACTCTTGAGGAGACCCAAAGTTGTGTTATGTTCGAATCCCAAATTATTCCGAAAATGATTATGTCACGGTATTGAATTGTTCTCTAATTAAGAGAGGGGAGGTAGTTTGTAGGCTGCCAGCTAGCTTAGTCAGCAGAGCCGTAGTACGGTATTTCGAGGGTCCCAGGTTTTAGTCTCGGTCAGGCTTCACATTCAAATATATATATATATATATATATATATATATATATTTAAATGGAGGTGTTTCAATCATTACTCCTGGCGAAAAAAGTATTTAGTGAGTAAAGTATGTAAAGGATCAATGTAAAGGGATCCTTTTTAAGGGATACCTCTGATGATTCTTACAGTGTAGAATTACCGTCTGAATGCAAGTGATGTATAGCTTTGAAAATTGTACATCTTATCTCTTATTAGTGCTGTACAACTAAATCCTACCGTCTGTTGAGGCCTTAATCAATAAATTATACGCATTCATTTCTTATTGGAAAATTTGACTTAGAATTTATAGAAAATAAATTTCTAATTATCTCCCTTTATTTACATGAAATGTTAAATTGGGTAATATCTTTATCAATAATGCTTACTGGAACTTACAATATTGACACATCTTAATTTGAGCATCATATTTATGAAATGAAACCATGAAAAAAATGTGTTACAGGATCTTTAAGGTCATTTGACTGATTAAAGTTTGAATACTGCTTTTTCCCAATCTGGACAAATCCATTATTTTTAGGAAGATTCTAAAATATTTATTGACCTTGCCTTATAGTGAACAGTGCAGACACAGTCATGATCTGACAGCATAGATGTGTTTGCTGATCTTGATCTGCAAAGGTAGAATTAGTTGCAGCAGCCAGGCTAATATTTAAATTCATGTCCTTTCTTTTCAGACATTCGGTCGGTACCTAGCATTCAAAAAGGATAACAACGAGTTGCTGTTATTCATATTAAAACAGTTGTCTAATGACCAGATGTCCTTCCAGAGAAACCGGTATGGACAGGAACAAGAAATCATTGAAATTTCTTGTAAAGATCTCGCTGACAAGGTATGTATATTCTGAACATGCTTGTGCCAAACTTAATTTTGGATATGCGGTTATTAAATGGTTTATCTTTGTATCTTAGTGAAGTTTGATGGCTAAATGTGTAATTTATTTTGATCTGCTGTTAAACAAACTAACTTGCTAAAGATTGGATGGTTGTACCCCATGTGCAATTTATGTGTAAAATATTGGCTGTTTACATCACAAGATTGCTAAGGATTGTTGGTTTTACTGTGGCCTCAGTGACTGATTAGGTAGGATAGATGACTTTGAACCATTTTTTCCGTAATGCTGCGGTTTTAAACTGGATTGTTTCATGAAATGAAGCTGTCCAGATATCTTACGGAAGATCAATGGTTCTATTGTGGTTTTTCTCAAAGTGATGACTGGATCTAGTCTTATATGAAGCTCAAACCTAACAGTTGAACACATTGAAAAAGGTGGAGGTTTTAAATCAATTGGCCATCATCTTGCTAGGGACAGATTCTGTCATGAATGGAAGCTATCCAGCTAGCTAGATTGAGGAAGGTTGTTCTTGAAGTAATACATGGAGGTCTTCCCCCATAAAGTTGGAAAGTCGCCATATGACCTTAAACACATCTGTGCAACTGAAACACTACCAAAAAAAACAGCAATAAAAAATGTTTGACTTTTCTGTATTTTCAGGCCAGACAAATAAACATTCACAACTTGACACCGTTTTACGACAGTGACATTTTCAAGGCCAACCGATTTAACTATGACTCTAAACGCAACATGATAATACAAAATGTGTAAAGTAGCACCAAGGAAGACGAGCATATATCGCAGAATAAAAAGTGCTAAATTCATGCCATTGCTTTAGAAATTGGAAAGAAGAAACAAAAATGTTTTAAAAAAAACAACAACAAAAACCAAAACTTTTTGAATATTAAATGTGCTATTTCTTTAATAATAACAAGAGTTATGATGAGAAGACTTTATTTCAGTGCATAAATGATTAACAAATATAAAAAATATGCATGCAGCATAAAATGAATTTTTTAATTCTGATCGTAGTTTTGATAACTATATTAAGAGTCAAAGTTCAAACTGAATCATAATCATATATAGATCTGAAGTTATGCTCTTAGGTCATAAGGTGAAGGTCATGTAGCTATTCCACTTGTTAAGGGACTAAATTGTATATACAATATTATGTTAAGGACTTGCGTGTGTTTAAACTATTGTTTTACAAGGTTAAACTCAAAGGTCTATGTTTTCAAAATCTGATGTTTAAGACTAAAGATGTGTTCAAGGGACAATGTGTTCATATTCTGTATATAATTATTCTGATCCACCATAGTGTTCTTAAGAAAATGAAATGTGTTCAGTGTTTGTGAATTATATTTAAAAGTGTTGAAACCATATGAATTGTAACTATGCCAAGCACTTGATAAACAATTTGATAGAAATTAACTAACAAAAAAGTCATGATGGAAATTTTTTAAGCAATTCTACATTTCAATTATTATTAATTTTGATGTTAAGGCTTCCAAAATTCAACTAAATCATGTGTTGGTTGAAAATAAATATGAAATGAACAATTTTTGAACAATATAGATTCTTAATTTCTGCTATTTCTATTAAATTTTGTATACAAAATGTATTTTTAAAGAATTTATGAAAATGTATTTATAAATGATATAAGTTTGTTTATAGGTATATAAACGTTTCTGTCAACTACTTGATAATAACTTTTTGTAAAATTATGGGAAAAATTTCTTTGTATGGAAAGAATTTTCTTGTAAAAAATATTATAAAATAAAACCCAAGACCAAAAAATAAATATACTGACTTGTTTTTTCGTTGATAAGTACTTTTACAACTTTATGTACTTGTACAACTTTATGTAATTTAATTAACTTCAATCGGCTTGATGATTGCTCCGAAAATGTATGCCAATTAGCATTGTCCTGTCTGGACAGATCAGGGGAAAATTTGTTTGCTTTAAGAAATATCTTTATTTTGATATTTGGTCAGTAAATACCAAGTGTTTCATTTTCTGTTTTGTGTTTTTTCATTGGGGTGAATATTGTTGGAGTAATTTTTAACAAAAGCTTACTGGTAGGTTTTTAGCTCACCTGAGGACAATGTCCTCAAGGTGAGCTTTTGTGATGGCCCGTTGTCCATCATCCGTGCGTCAACAATTTCTTTAAACAACTTCTCCTCCTAAACCACTTGTCCAAATTTGTTCAAACTTCGCAGGGATGTTCCTTGCATGAAGCTCTACCAAAGTTGTTTCCATGTTTGCAATGGCAACCAAAAGATTTTTTTACAAAAACCTTCTTGTAAAAAAAAACAAGACTAGAGCTTAGATATTTGGCATGAAACATGTTCTAGAAGATGTCTACCAAGTTTGTCCAAATAAATGCCCTAGGGTCAAAATTGACGGCTCTAGGGGTTATTTTTATTTCCCTATATGTATATAGTAAAAACTAAAGAAAAAGTTGTGAAAATCTAAGAGCATGAGACATCTTCTAGTGGATGTCTTCCAAGTTTGCTCAAATAAAAGCATTAGGGTCAAAATTCATTGATTTTCCTTATACATATATATACATGTTACTTTACTGTTTATATAGTAAAAAGTTCATGTGAAAATCCACGAGCTAGAGCTAAGATATTTAGCATTGAACATGTTCTAATGTATGTCTATCAAGTTTGTTCAAATGAAAGCCTTAGAGTCAAAATTGGCCTAGCCCCAGGGCTCCATTGATTTTATATGTATATTGTATTTTTTTTTAAAATCTTGTGAAAATCCAAAAGCACTATAGATAAGATATTTTGCATGAAACATCTAGTGAATGTCTACCAAGTTTGTTCAAATAAATTCCCTAGGGTCAAAATTGACCCCACCAGAAGGGGTCATTTATTTTTGTTATATATATATGTATATAGTAAAAACTTAAAAAATCTTTTTGTGAAAATCCAAAAGAGGTAGAGATGAAACATGTTCAAATGTATGTCTACCATGTTTGGTGAAATAAAACCCCTAGGTTCAAAATTAACCCGCCCAGGGGAATCGAGGTTGACCCAGTCATTATTTGTTTTCCTTCATTTTTTAGCTCACCTGTCACAAAGTGACAGGGTGAGCTTTTGTGATCGCTTTTCGTCTGGCGTCCATCCGTAAACTTTTACTTTAAATGACATCTCCTCATAAACCACTAAGCCCATTTCAGCCAAACTTCACAGGAATGTTCCTTTGGTGGTCACCTTTAAAAATTGTTCA
Organism: Ruditapes philippinarum; assembly: GCF_026571515.1. NCBI lineage: Eukaryota > Metazoa > Mollusca > Bivalvia > Venerida > Veneridae > Ruditapes > Ruditapes philippinarum. The sequence goes on along the minus strand of NW_026853088.1, from coordinate 75,665 downwards.
AAAGAATTTAATTCCATGCAGAACTCTGGTTGCCATAGCAACCGATAGAAAAAACTTAAAATATCTTCTATTAAAAAACCCAAATAGCTAGAGCTTAGATATTTAGCATGAAATATCTTCTAATGGATGTCAACCAAGTTTGTTCAAATAAAAGCCCTGGGGTCAAAATTGGCCCCGCCCCGGGAGTCATTGATTTTCCTTATATGTGTATAGCAAAAACTTAAAAATCTTCTTTGAAAAAATCCAAATAGCTAAAGTTAAGATATTAAACATGAGACATCTTCTAGTAAGTGTCTACAAAGTCTGTTCAAATAAAAGCCCTGGGGTCAAAACTGGCCCCGCTCCAGGGGTGTCATAGTTTTTAACTAATTATGTGTATAGTAAAAACTTAAAAATTCTTCTTTTAAAAAAACCAATGAGCTAGAGCTTAGATGTTTAGCATGAAACTTCTTCTTATGGGTGTCTACCAAGTTTAACCCTTGGGTTAAAATTGGCCCTGCCGGGGGGGGGGGGGAAAGGGGGGTGGAGTGGAAGGTCATTGTTTTTCATTATATGTGTGTAGTAAAAACTTAACATCATGAAACATCTTCTAATTGGTGACTTCCAAGTTTGTTCAAATACAAGCCCTGGGGTTTAAACTGGCCCCGCTCCGGGGGGGCCTATATACAGGTGAGCGACCTCAGGGCCATCATGGCCCTCTTGTTATGTTATCTTTTTATTAGCTCACCTCTCAATTAGTGACAAACTGAACTGTTTAAAATAAAATGGTGGCCACAGCTAAAATTAAAAAACAACAACATCTAAACCACTGGTTCAATTTTGAAATAAATTTACACAAAAATTCCCTTTGATGGCAGTACACAATATTGTTCAGATTAAGCCGTCCCTTGTTTTCAAATTGTGCTTCTGGGGTGAAATGGGGCTCCACTTTGACCTTTAGACCTATTTCTCAGGTGAGCGATCCAGGGCCCTCTCTTGTTCTTTTTATCACCTGATTTTCCTGAAAGGATTTTAATCATACCCACATTCACATGATGTGGATTTGCCATTTCTCAATACGGGAACCACTCAAGCGTCAGTACGTCGCCATCGTGTCTGCTTTAAATGTTCACCTAGACAAGCCTATGTGCAGATCTGTTCCAGGTCGAGGTCAAGCTTTGGGGTCAAATAAATTTTTCGTCCGCTTGCCCCTCAAACTTTGCTAAAATTGTCACTTTGACGAGGCAATGTGCAAAAGGAAAGCGAGAATGAAGATCCACAAGGCAAAGGTAACGTTCCCAGGACGCAGCTCCTGACACACCCAAACTACCAGAGCTGGGCACCCAGAAGGCACCAAACCAAAACCGGGAGTGGACATAAGGGCGGTGAAAAGAGAGGGACAAGTAATGTGAAATAATTATAAAAACTATGCGACCCAAGTGCCAAATTGATGTAAATGTCTCCTTGAAGGTCGTCTATCAGACCATTTTGTTGTCTCCATATATACCCCTTCAAGAATTCTTTGATCTCTGCTGTAATATAAATCTCTGAAAAAGGTGGTTTGCGAATTACCCTTGCCGCCTCTTTGCATGGTCAAGGTCACCCTTCACGGTCAAAGATCAGACACTTGTCAGTTCTATAAATCATAATGCCCCTAAAACTTGCCCAGACTCCTGGTCCCGTGTTCACAAAGATTTAAGGATCAAGATCAGGATCCAATTTAAAAACGAAAATATTCTCTATTGTTAATAAGTATAGATTTAGATATTTGAATTTATACTTGATGAAACTGGACTTGAAGTAGCATTTTTATGAAATTTTAGAATAAATTTATTATTTTTGCAAGATACGGGCATTTTACAGTTGATCCAAAAATTGATCTTGATCCTTACTTTGATCCGATTATTTTTGTTTTTGTTCTGTTATTCTTTGATTTTATCCAAAAATATGTTGGTTTCTTTGCAAATCAGCATTTTGTTTCATTTCGAATTTCTAGCAAAATACGATAAGTTTTAGTTCTATAATACAATGAAAATAAAATAGGATCACTTGGTCCTGATCCTGATCTTTTCTTTGTGAACACGGGTCCTGAGCCGACGTCACCCTTGAAGCTCAAAATTCAAACATTTTGTATATGTCTACACTAAAAATTCTTTACTTTTCAGTGAATTTCAAATATACACATGCAATGATAAATTGCATTACATAATTGTCATAGAGATCAGATTGAGGGTGTTTGCCACTCCTGTGGCAGCTCTAGTTTAAATCGAGTCGAAGTTTATCTCTTTGAGGCAACGGACAGAACCCAGATTTTGGATGCACATCTTTGAAATCACAGTCCGTTCTTTGTCTTGAACATTTTTTTATGTGTAAGGCAAATGTTTGCTTCGAGATGAAGAACATTATATTGTCGGACATCATTTTTGTAACGATTAAAATCGGTGTAGGCTTTATATTTTGTATCGAATGATACTTTGGTGGTGCATAATCAATTATTTCAGGTAGTCAGCTTATAAGTATCCAGTTACCCCAACTATTAAAGGACTCGTGATAGGGCAACAAATAAAATCACATTTTATGTGCCCCACTTCAAAGTCGATGTCACATTTAAGGAAAAATTATATTGTTCAGCTTCTTTTGGTCAACTCTTGAATCGCTGGATTTAGGCATATTTGTGATACCTGGATCAAATGTTCATCACCCAGGATTTGGGTAACTTGTATTGTTACCTCCGCTGTAATGATGAAAGTGATATTTATAGTTGAGTCAAATGTTTGAATATGCAGGAACCTTCGCTTTAATGTCGAGGTCACATAACTTCTCAGAAGTACATGAATTTGCTATATGGCAATGAGTAAGCATGGACAGCAATCGTTTGGGTTCAAGAATGAAGACCAGATACCCGTATGCTCGTACCATGGGTCGATTTTCTTTGAGAATTGTTCAAAATGGTGGAGTTGTGTAGTGAGGCCGTGGAAATAGTTTGAGTCAGCAATGATTTGTATTGCAAACTCTGTATCTTTAACCACTTGTGACATACTTTGGTCAAATGTTTTTCCTCAATGAAACAATGCAAAAAAGTGTTCAACCCATATTTCAGATGTTGACGTGCAAGATTAAAGGTCTGTGTCTGCACTATATCTTTTGATTGGCTTGAGACATTCTTATGTGAAATGCTCCTTCAGACGTCTTGGTATATATTTGAGCTGGAATTTGTGTTTTCTCTTTGTCTTGAACCGTATTTTAGGATATCCATAAAGTTTTTCCAAATGGTTATTTCATCGCGCAGATGTACGTTCGACTTGTTTCGCATGATAGTATAGCTACACAGAACGGATATGGTTTCAAACCCCAAATACATGCAGTAAGCAAAGCTGAAGGTTGGTAACTTTACCCCATTATATAACTGTTGACATTATTTTACATATTGTTATATGTAAATGTCAATGTGTATTTTAAAACTGATTCTAGTTGTCGGACACATTTTTCAATCTAAATAGAAGATGTTAAATAAATACATTCGTTACTTATTATACAAAGACTACACCGTCTGTTTTTTTATATATATCAAAGGTCACGTGGTAGAACTATTTTCAATCCGTTTTAACTCGGAGATGATTATGAATAATCGTCGATGTGTCCCAATTGTATCCCGACGAGTAAGTATTGCTTAGCCTTTGCAACACTTATTCCTACTATTTTTAGTCAAATATAAAACTTCAAAAAGAAATCCAACGAAGATCATATTTATTAGTCACAGATATTTCTCTGAAAATTTTATACAATTGTGTTACTTTTTTGCTTTTACCATTTTGACATTTTACGATGTATCCTCATAATTGTTATCGTTTGTTGGTACGACCACTTCATGTCCCGCCTTTTTTGCCCGCTCCTGTCCTAGTCGGTGCCTTTGCGGTGTCCCACTGTGACTGGGTTTTGTCAGGACTGCATTCTGTGAACGTTACTCCGCCTTTTATATGAGCCGCGTCACGACAGAACCAACATAGTGCGTTTGCGACCAGCATGGATCCAGACCAGCCTGCGCATCCGCACAGTCTGATCAGGATCCGTGCTGTTCGCTATCAGTTTATCTACTTGTAATAGAGTTGGTAAGCGAACAGCATGGATCCTGATCAGACTGCGCGGATGCACAGGCTGGTCTGGATCCATGCTGGTCGCAAACGCACTATGTTGGTTTTGTCTTGACGCGACTCATATATTTTATTATTTTTCCTGTTTTACATCCATACTACGCGTGTTGCATGTTTCTATTTAACGTGAAATTATCAAATAGCTTAACTGAAGTTGCAATAGGCAGACTAGCATAAATCCGAAATGAAAGTATACTTATGTAAAACTGCATAATTAATCACCATGAACATTGCAACACAAGGACTATGTGGCGTTACGAAAAACAGTTTCCGATGCTGTTCGGCAAAAACAGTAAAATAAATGTATGCATGTCAGCAGTTTTTTTTTATTTTGGGCTACGTCACACTTAAAAAATGCATCTGATATTCAGCTTGGAAGCTGAAACTTAAAACAGAGTGTGCCATAATCATTGCCTGAATGAATGGGCACTCAAAAATTTTAAAATAACACACTACCACTTACCTGGAGAAAATACGTGCGATCGTAATAATATCCATAACTCGGTAACCATTTTGTCGAACTGGCAACTATTTCGCTCGCTTGAACTAGGTGTGCAACCTCTTCTTCAAGTTCTGCCGCTTGTTTAATTGTATTCTCTCTCTCACGTGTTGGGTTTAAAGGTCCATTATGCCCCAAAATGACTTTATTTTTATTTCTCTAAAGATTTTTTATGTCATATTAGAGGTTCCAAAAGCTACTCATTAGCAAATTACCTGAACCATATTTTGCTTCTTCAGTTGTGGTCTTAGCTATATCTTAGCTATTAGTACAGTTACAGTGATTTAGTATTTTGTAAGGAAGACTACTTTTGTTTACATTTTGCTACTTTTATAACAAATAATTTCACACTGAGCGCTACTTTAATGTTATAAAACTCATGTTTACCCTTTCTTAAGAAGGAAAAATGGATTTGTTTCTGGGGGCAAAATGTGTCTTCAAACAGTACTGTTTTTACATTCTTCCGGTCCCTGTCATCGTTGGATTTGCTTTGGCCCCTAAATGCGTTCAATTCACCTTGCTTAAGCATATATAAATTGTGTTTACCTTTCTCAGGACTCTTATTGTCTTAATGAAACAGATCAACAAAATGTAAGAGCCACTGTTTTAGTAGGAGTGGTTCAGGCGTAATTAAGTCCTGTACAACAACACGTGACGTGTAGCTCAGTGAAAATTAATATATTTCGATATTTCATTAAGAAAAGCATTATCCGACGAATCCCATTTGTTTCAAAGCATTTATAAATGCATCATGTCCAAACTTAGAGAATATTAATTCCAATTTAGACTAACAGCAAAAATTCTGCGCGCGATTTAATGTACATATACTAGTAACTAAAACAAAAGCAATGCAGAAGTGAATGAAGAACTTACGACTTGTCTTCATTCATTATTGCGAAATGATCCGACATGATGTTATCCATAACACGTAAATTCGTTCATTAAAGACACCGGAAAACATCGTCTTGTCTTACACGAGATTTTAGCACCGGTGCATACATGGATACTAGAAAATCCTGAATATGCATGAAAGAATTTTAGCTCCCGTTCTTTCAGGAATATACCATCCAAAGATGAACACATAAGAGATAAAGATTTGCATGACATCAAATCTATCAAACTTACGTTATTTGGCGTTAATTTTTGGTAACTTGTCTAGATTAAAGAAAAATAGATTGAGACGCAATTTTTGTGTTTTGTTTTTAGTTAGTATGGAAAGAAAATACATGTACAGATGGCAAGGACCATACATTCTTGCATAGAAGACTGGCGTTTCCGTGAGTTTTACCCATGCCGGAAATTTCATCTGGCATGGGGGGTGCCAGATGAGTCGCGTGCCAAACAACAACGTCATTTTAGCGCACTTTATGAATGAACCGCGTTAAAATGACGTCGTTTTAGAAGGGAAATATGTGCTTAGGATGACGTCATTTCGCCGTTGTTATTTAAATTGTAAGTTCATACGCTATTGTAAGAAAATAGTTATGGATGAAATGACTTTAATTTCTATAAACATATATCATAATGATGTAAACCATTTTAAATATGAAATAATATGGCAGAATATGCAAGAAAAAATATCTAACATATGTTTGCGGTTCGGACCGAAATATCCGTCCCTCGGGAACCCGCCCATGGGCGGTAACTCGGCAAGCCTCGTTACCGCCCAATGGGCGGGTCCCCTCGGGACGGATATTCCGGTCCGAACCGCAACATATGACAGATATTATTATTAAACTAATACTTAGAGGTTATTATACACTGTTGAGTGCAACTGAAATATAAGTCTGATATAGGTTTTGCAGCTGTATACGAGGCCAACAGATTCAGTATTCTTCAAACCATGTTAAAAGACTTTATTTCACACATATTTTTGACAAAACTTTATTACCTCAAATACAATAAGAATTTGATAAATCTTATAGATATTGGAGTCTACAAATGAAAACGAGGCTAGATGGGTACGATATGCATTTGATACAGAAAATTGGGACTTTAAAAATGAAAACGAATCTATATGGGGTGGGATTTGATATGGACGTTTTGGATTCTGAATATGAAAACGAGGCTTAAATGATGAGTTGATCCAATTATGATTTTTGCGTGGTGCAAATGCTAAAAGTGCTTTGGTAATATTTGATAAGGTGTGAAATAAATGTCCATACACTCACGCTAAATGCGCTCTGTTGCAAAAAAACTTCTAAGATATACATTCCTATTCACTATCCACTAAAAACGAACAAAAATCCTCTATTTGTCAAAGGACTACAAGTGCTGTTTTTATTCAATGTATACTCCTCATGCAACTTTTGCTTATAAGCACCATATGTTTGAGTGTGAATATTTTTGGGATAATTTTATTAACGCCGTGCGAAAAGGTATTAAATGTTGCTTTACTGCTTTAAAATTTATGAAATGAACAAATGAACCCCTTGCTCGTAAACTGGAATCTGGAGTTTCCGGCCTTCTCTTAATTTATAGTATATTTTTATATATAGTTTACCTTTCATTCCATAGAATTGACAGAACTAGCAAAACTTGTGTTTAAAACTACATATAATGCAAATAATGCAAAGATAATTGAACGTTCTGTTAGATAATTTTGACGAATTTGGACTTCCATATTTTGTGGTACTATCTAGGTCAAGCTATTTCCTTTAATATCACTTATTTGCGGACTAAATGCAGTTAAAACGACATTTTTGTATTGTTTTGCAAAGATGATATAGTCTTTTTTCAAAATATTGCTATGTAATACCTGATGTTTGTAAAAATGCACAGTGACATGCGCTGATCACATATTATCGACCTTGACCTAAATGAGAATAGAAGTGCCCGGATGTTACGTTGTGTATCCATTTTGTAAACGCATGTACGTTTAGGATTATTTTCAACTTATTTGCTGACAATACCCTACCAGGTGAGGAAAAACTTATATATCTTTTGTGCTTTTGAACAAGCAAATCTTTGTCGCATTGATGCAAATGTTGACATATTTTAAAAAATTGCGTAAATAATAAAAAACAAATTGTTTTTTTTTTCTCTCTCAAATGTTTTCGCTGTCAGAGTGAACTTATATATGTAGATTTATATAGTCATAGATCTAATTATGTTTTCGTAAACAGATTAAGTCGTTATCTGCCCCCGGTAGGTAATTAAAATCATTGTATTGCTGAATAGTTAAGAAAATACAAGATAATGTAGATATCTACTTTTGAAATTATTTTACGTATGACCAAATGTGGAACAAGTAGGCCTACATTTCTAACATGTTAACACATTGGCATAACAACTGACCATAATCTGATAATAAAGTGGTTATTCTCTGTAAATTTACCACAAACAAAATTAGGCATGTTCAAAACTGAACAGTAAAACAGAAATTTGTGCTTGATTACCTGTAATTTTGACATTGTCATTGTTAAAAAATATCTCAGTGCAAATATCTAGCTACATGTAGGCATCTGCTGAGTGATAAATATGTTAAGACTTAAGGATATATTCACAACATCAGTACTTTTTACAGATGTTGATCAGTTTTTTTTACTGTGCAGCGGTGCTGATCAAATCTGGAATGGAAAAATGAAATTACGTTGTCCTTGTTCAGAAAGTAGAGCCAGAGTACATGTATGTATTTACAAAATACTCTGATAATTTATATCAATGGTACGGGTTGGAAACCACCAAAACCAGACAGCCCCCAAAACACTTGTTTTTCCTTGTAATACATGCCATTATTTCTAGACTGCTTTTCCGGTCACTTTTTCCTGGAGATCAGCATGCTAATTGTTTCGTAAATTTGCATAACTAGCATGACTAGTGGCATATAACCTTGATTATCAATCAATATAATTACAACTTGCAAATATTACAATAACTTAAAACGGACAAGATACTAAAAATATCGGCATTTTTCTATCTTTTTTTGTAAAGTAATTAAATTAGATCTATAAATTCAGTAAGTCATGAATAAGAAAATGCTATTTTTTAAGCATGGACAATTTGCCAGAGGTTTTGGTTGAAATAGCTAAAACTTTTGCAGATTACTGAAGACTTGATTACATCATGTTATTTAAGCAGTGATTTTCATGGTACACAAGCTCTAATTGAAGTCAGTCAGTGCTTTAATGTGGAGTCAATATATGCTGGCTAGTTTTTAATTACAGTTGTTGACACCTTCACCCAGCAAGCCACAAGGGGTAAACAATTAATCTTTTAATTGATCTAAAGCATTGCTGATAATTGTTTGTTTGAAGGGGCCACATAGATTTACCAATTAAAGGATTAGAGTCATCAATTCCTGTGTATTACTATACTGGGGACAATGATATTTGCATGCTAGAATAATTCATACTTACTTGAGATTTCTTTTTATTAAATCATTCCTGGCCAGGGGATGTCTCCATGGCAGTCACTTGATTTCTGGAAGAAACCCTGACTTCTGAGACGTTTTGGCATCTATGTCTTTGTTCAGTGGTTGTTGATCAATCAGTTGCTTTTTATCAATAATAAAGGCATATTTCTTCCTGTAGTGAAAACAATTTACTCCCCATCATGGGCATCACATAAGATTGTCAACATAATCAGAAATAAGCAAACTGTTCCGTTAGTTTGGTGAAGAACATATATGTACTTGTTAGGTTACCTGCTCTAACATGAAATTTGTAAGGAAAAATGTTCACAGATTGTCCAGTTGATGGTCCCTAACCAGTATAATATTCCACCCTAGTCTTACCTTTGTGTTGTCCAGCTATATATTGTTTGATGACAATGACCTTAAATTGTCAACAAAACTGAATTTATTAAAAATATTAATCATGAATTATGGGTCATTTTACCACACTGACAGTAACAGGTTTACTGGTAATACTGCGCATCCATGTCTGAAACCGTATTCTCAAAATGGTATAATGAAAATTCACATGTTTATAAGATGGTAAATGTCAGCATCAAGTGTTGCTAGTGACTTTCTTATATATTATTAGTACATGTATATTATTTATTGATTTGATTTTCATGTATTCTATGACAAAGAACATGATGATTAATTCAAATGTGACCTCAACTTTTGGATGACCTTGAGCATCAATGTCAAATAAGAACTTTGAGTTATATTTTGTAACAAGAAAATAAAGTATTTTAGGAGTAATATTTTATTACGTTATTCTTTCTCAGATGTGTCTAACTTTAGAAATAATAATGTCAAGTGTGGCACATGCTAAGAGGTCACTGGTGGCTCTTGGTTCTGGTTGTTTTCTTTTCTTTTTCAATTGAGTCAGAAGACATTTTAACATTATAAGTCTTACAGCACATTATGACATACACATGTACTTCCGGCACATAATGCTTGGACATACTCAGTTCTTTTTTAAAAAACTGGCCATGGTTTGTTCGGGGATTTACACTTTTGTCCTCTTAGATTGATCAAACATCTATATAGAACCCATGTCAGAATGATACTAGTCACATTCTGTTCCTTTAAATACGCTCAAAAGGTTAAAGTGTGCATATTTATATTTTATGCGACCATGTGATTACAAGAAATGCCGTAACTCATTGGTAAACGTTGATGAAAATACTTGTCTGTCAAATGAGAAATTAAATTCTCATTTGTTTTACTGTCCACTTTGTACAGTTAAGTTTAACTGACAGCCGCATAAAATTAAATCTAGGAGATAGGCCGAATGATGATTTGTATACATCACATTGGAAAAATTGTATTAAACAGTTATTAATTTTTCATTTGCTGTTTTGAGATGGTCAAATAATTAGCATTTATAATAAAAGTAAAATGGGGTTTTATCTCGGATGGTTTCTTATTAATTACAAATGCCATGGTTTTAACACTTTTTCTAGTCATATAATTAAAGTGATTTATATAGTAGGCATGCTTAATTAAGTGCATAAATGTTAGTAACTTAGTTACAGGTATAGAATTTGAAGCATTTTTTTTTACTTAGCTGGGCTAGGGTTATAAATGAGATACCATAAATGTGGTTATATTCTTACTGGAAAATGGTATCTTTTTATTAAAATTCTCGTTAAAAACATAGAATTGGTACTAAAAGTGTTTCTTGTTGTAAAATCAGTAAAGACATTTGTTTCAGCTGTGATTACAGAATGTTTCTAAACTTCAAGTGACAAATTTTGCCCAAAATTCCCAATCCCTAAGGTATGGGTCATGCTGCAGAAATATTGAGAAAAAAACAACAACAAAAACCTCAAACCCTGTAAGTCCTTGCAGTTTTCACAGTATATACATGTAAAGGAAATCACTGTACCCAGGCTGTCTTGCGGGCCTAAAGAATTCTTTTGTGTACCCTGTCTTGCAATTTCAATCATGTGTTACTTCCGATCACTGCACCCGGGTCCCATGTTTGGAGCCTATATATTTCAGCTTGAAACTTTCTGGTGATAACAGGAAGTAGATTTGTTCAAATACTGTGGTTCTATAATCATCATGTTGACAAATAGTTTAAATCCAAAGCTATATAATTTTGTCTGAATCAGAACAGGAAATAAATTTTAATGAAATGCTTTTTCATGTCTTTGTTATATGATGCTATTGTCATACATAAAAAGCTGTGAACTTTAATGGAAGGTGATGGAATATGATATGCAATAATGTATGTGATATGAAGTAAAATACTGAGTATAAATTTGTAGACGTCGGAAAAAAAATAGTGTCATACAATTGTAAATGTAGGCAACATTATTCTTATAACCAGTATATGTACTTCATCATTTTCAAAGCTCTATGTACTTAATTAGTCTTTTAACCTGAGAATTGTAATATTTCAGATTGTCTGTATCGGAAGCTAGAAATGCGCCAGGGTATCTAAAAGCAGTAGTTGTATCGATATCGTAGATTTCATGGAAATGTCAATAGTCACATCAACTGTACCATCATCGGGCTATGATGATGTTCCGCAACAATTGTCACCAATAACGTCGGCCGTACTGTCACAACAGATTCCTATCTCAAACCTGACCACACCAATTACTTTAAGTATCAGCACCCAGCCGGCTAACAGCAAGTGAGTATTGTTTAGATTATACATGTACTGTAACACAATAGTTACAAGTTTTAAACCATTATGCTGAATTTGACAGAAGTTGCCTTTTTTCGTTAAGGTTTGGCAGTATGTTTTGTATGAACAGCACGGACATTCAACATGGACATTCAACATGGTGCGTAATATTGAACCAAAAATGTTTAAGAATTTCACTTAGACTTAGTATGCTGTATGTCAGAGTGACTGACTGAGAGGAATATTTCATTTAAATGCATGAATATCATTATACCCTTCATTTAAAGAAGGTAAGGTATACATACGTGTAGGGTATATTACAGGTCCTATTCCCAATACAAAATAGCCTCTCATTTTTAAAATCCTCCAAACAGTGGGGAAAAAAATCAAACTATTTCAAGTTTTAGATTAAAAGATTGGGAGAGGGGAACAACACATCAAAAACACCAGGTCGGTTTATATATTTAATATCACTACCGGTTTCGGGTAAGATATATCCTTCATCAGGTTATTGAAAAAAATTGAACTGTGTTGAAGTGTTTACAGGTGATATGACAATTAACATGAATAAAACTTGAGAGTCATAAAGTTTTTTAACTTAATTAATTACTAAAATTTCCCAGAATCCCACATAAATTTTTCCTCATTAAAGCAATAACTTTTTCCAAAAGAAGGTGGAAATGTTCTTAGATTGTCCAGTCAGTGAAAGTCAAAATATCAATGTATTGTCAGGTCTCATTGGTATAGATATGATTATGATTAGCAATTTAACATATCAATTTAATTAATAATCTTTCATTTATGCAATAAGTAAACTTAATATAAATTAACATGAATTTTTGCTTCTATTTGCTGTTAATTAAAATTCTCTTTCGCCTGTGCAAAGTAAGCAGCCTTTACTGCTTATATTGTGTAATGTTGTTTATTCAAAGAGGACTTTGACACCTTGTTTAAAAAAAAAACAACCCAAAAAAACCAAACATATCCAATATTAGATATGATATTTTTTATGATCTTTTCTACATTGTATTTAATACATTTCACATTTGATTGGATTATATAGTTTGTTGCATTGTTTTAATACTTGATGTACATATCAATACAACAATTTTTATCTATGACAGTCCTATTTGCTCAGTGCTGTTTGTTAGATTAAACATTTTGTCTGAAGAAATTATTTGATGTATGATTTTGACAGTTGATTGTCTTATATTTTATTGTGTACTGTATTTTTGAAAAAGGAAAAAAAGAAATAGGAATTTTACAGTAACCAATAGAAACTAAAGAAAACTTATTTGAATAAAGGAATAGTTTTTTATTGACAGAAATTTTTTTGTAACAATTTGTTAGTTAATGAAAATGCAGACTTGTTTATTGGGAATTTGATGCTTCTGAATTTGGGGAAAAAAAAACCCAAATGTTTAGGCACTGGGAATGCTTCAATTTGCCTGAAAAGTAAAAAAATAAGGGGGAAAAAAGGGCTGAGAAAATGTACAGCACAGTAGAGTTAAAGTCAAGGTTGCAACATTACTATAACATGATGACATTTGGAAAATTTTCAATCACATGCTTGCAGGGTGTTTTATATACTTTCTCACAGTGATTACTTAAATGTTGTTAGCAGATATATTGTATCAAAGGTCAAGATGAAGGTGACCGTCCATTACTCCAGATAAATTTAAGTTTTTTCTTGTAATTCATGACATATTATTATATAAATGTGTGAGGGGAGGGGGCGAAATGGGCGGGAAGGGGGGGGGGGGTCTGTTCAGGATTACTAGGAATGTTGTGTTTTAATATTGTAACAATGAATCAATTCAAGCTCATATCTATCTATGGTATGATGTATTATTGTCATAATGTAATGAATCAACCTATTCTCAATTTATCTAGGGAATGAAGTGGAGGCTGGTCTAATACAGACCTCTTGTATTAGGAATGTCTATGTGATTTATGTATTTTTCTTCAATTCAGATAAATTTCCAAACATAATCATATATGAAAATTGTTGCCAAATTATTGCCAGCTGGTAGTTGAACTTAAAGATGTCCCAACCTTTTTATGATGGACTTAATTGTGAGGCTTTATGATGTTTCAACAATCTATTATCAGGGATGTCAGAAGATGAAAAGTTGGAAATTGATAGAACCTGAAATGATTTTCTCCTCTAGGGTAGGCTATATTGTGCTGGGTTAACCGGCAAAATTAGGATAAAAACTTATATTGCATTGTAAATTGAGAAATATTTTTGTCACATTAATTGTCTTTGATGAAATTTAAAGGTTCGAATAGGGATGGAGTTGTGATAAATATTTTTGCTTTCCGCAGCCTTGAATATGTTTCCATTGTGATATAGAATTTTAGAATTTAATAATGGAAGTTTCCACTCAAGTTGATTTAATGTCAAGGAAACCATTAAGGGAGAATAACAAGACATAATACACTGATATAATACTACATGTCTTTCAGAAAAAGTAAATTCAAAGCTTAACACAATTGTTTGTAAGTCTTGAAAGAAGGTGTAATATAAATGAAAAAGTTTGTTTTTCTGTAAAATAATTATATCAGTAAAATGAAACAGTATAAATATCACATATTTCATTATGATGATAAAAGTTGTATGTCCTCCATATGGCTGCAAGGTTTAATGTCATTCTCTTGAATAAGTTGAAAAACAAACATTTTCTGGAAATATTTGTCATGTGGGTTAAAAAAAATCATTAGCAGCCATAGATGCTAACTCTTTTACCTTTCCAATGGTGATAAATCGCAATTATTCAGTGTCACTATTGTTGCAATTCTAGCATTACAGATATACACTGTGTGAACACTAAAACCATTACTGTCCCTCCTGAAGGTCAATATATTCTTTTCTGTACCCCCACTGCAATGTCTTAGCAAAAAATTTTGTTTATACATCAACTTCAGGGGATATTTCCAACTTGCACTGTGCAGGGGCTTTTACCAATGACTGTCCAGGCAGCTTTCCCAGGCCTGTTACCAAAAGTTAAATTGTTTGCTATTTTCTGTTGGTGGGATTAGGTAATTTGCTCCATAAGTAGGTGTCTTATTATCTATTACACCATTGTTTAAAGCCAGTTAAGATAATTATATATTCTGTTTGTCCAGATATGTTAGTTTTCTTATTGATCAGAGGAGGAATAAAACTGACATGGTGAGAATAAGGAAATGTTTGCCCTGGTAACATAATGCTTATTTTCCGGGAACAACACTAATGGATTTCTTTAACTCACAATTTTCAAGAAAAAAAAGAGTGGATGTGTTAATCAATAAAAACGATTAAGTATCTGAAACAAGGTCATGTACCTGTTTTTTTAGCCTGTTTTCAGTTTTTTTTTATTTGTTTGTATAATTGATTTGTTGTTTTTTATTAGAAGAAAAGATTTCAGTGACTTGAAATTTCTTATATCATAGAAAATAAAGATTGGCATTATAATGCAGATCTGAACTTTTACAGAAAATACAAAATAAGTGTTATTTTAATCATGAATGTTTCACGATTATCATACTGTTTGTCTAGCCTGAGGGCAGACTTTGCTAAATTAAATAACAAAGGTCATTGTGAAATAAAAATGTTTTTTTTTTTTACTGTAAAGTTTGTAAACATTTGTAATTTTTCCTTGTACAACACATTATGTAATGTGATTTCACTGGTCTTTTTATTGGTGGTATGTTGAGGAAAGTCCTAATGCTATGCAGGAAAGGCATTGGGCCGTCCCACTGCAGCAGCTAGGGTTAAGTGCAGGGATTATAGCGGGGAATATTTTGAATTAAGTTTTTTAACCCCACATATATTCCAACGTCAATGGGTTTGTCCCCTGGAAAGAAGGAATATTTGAAACACCTTTTTGATCATCATCATCATCATGTGTCTTCACTGTTCACCATTCAGTCTGCACTTATTTTGCAATTTTTACAAAAAAAAAAATTTGATTGGTTTTGCCCAGATTGAAAGATGGTAATATTCAGATGTAGAATTATGTAGAATGAATTGAGATAAAAAGCCTAATAGCCTATGAAGAAATAGTTTTATGCTATTTTATCACATAATCATATGGACATGTAATGTATAGATATTAAGAATTATATTTATTTCAAACAAATAAGATGTTGACTATATATATTTAATGACCATAAGGTCAATTCTACATGTGTTAGATAGAATAAAGTATCTGATTTTGATATAAAGTTTGCTCTACAGTCTTTCATAAATGAAATTTAAAATTTAAAACAAAAAAAAGAGAGAAAAAGGTTTAAATATAATCAAAAATGCAAGATAATAGTGGGACAAAATATTAAACTCCTGATCTTTTCCGCAAGTCAAGGAAAAATGTGCAACTTTTAAATATCATTTTGGCAAAAATATATAAAGCCCAGCTCCAGGTGTAAATTAATATAGGAAAATATCCTATCTTTAATATATCATAATGATATCTCAAGTAGCAGTTTAATTTGATTTACAGTAAATTATTTGTGATCTTAAATGCTTGTTGAGTCATGAATTAATGAGGCATTACATAACGCTTCAAATGCTGTAAACATTTTACAAACGACATTCAAATTTTAGTTATCAGAGCTGCGTGTCCTTATACTGGATTTGAATATAATCTTTAATTTCATAATAAATTCAGAATTTATTTTACTCCAGTATAAATACATCTTTTTCCATGATATTTTATGAACCAATCTAATTAAAATCAGCTCAAAATAACGCTCAACTTTTAGATCTAACCGTGACCAAATACAAAATAATTTCTTGTATGCTCATATCACAGGCGAGCTTTCATAATTTTGAAAATGATGTGATTTCTAATTTTAACCCTTGAAAAAACCAAAACTAAGTAGGTAATTTTCACAATTTCGAGAACAAACATGACGTTGTAAACTGGCAAAACAATCTTGCCTATTAAAAATGACTCTTTTATTTGAAGTTAATTTGTTAAATATTACTTAAAACATTTTTTTCTAACAAAAATCAACAATTTTTTTAACTTCTACGGATAAGGGTATTTTAATACTTCTTCTAATGCCTATGTAAAAACCAGTTTGATTGCATTGTAAATAGCTTTCTCAGGAAATCCAAATTAGAAAGAAGGCGAAACTTATACGGTGGTATCTTTTAAAAAGAAATAAGTAGATCTGAACTTAAGTCAGATTGTGTAATGAACCTATTGTTATTGATATTTTAGGTAATGCACCTTTTGTGCCCCCACGTTAGTGGCGGGCATTTAGATTTACCCTTGTCCGTCCGTCGGTCCTTCCGTCCGTCCTTCCGTCCGTCCGTTCACTTTTGTGTCGCACGTAACTCAAAAAGTATTTGACCTAGAGTCATGAAACTTTACAGGAATGTTGATCAGCATGTGTAGTTGTGCACCTGGGTATTTTCGTCTGGATATTTTTAGTATTTTCAGAGTTATTGCCCTTGACTTAGTAAAATTTTGCAATTTTCAACTTGTGTCGCACGTAACTCAAAAAGTATATGACCTAGAGTCATGAAACTTTACAGGAATGTTGATCAGCATGTGTAGTTGTGCACCTGGGTATTTTCGTCTGGATATTTATAGTATTTTAAGAATTATTGCCCTTGACTTAGTAAAATTTTGCAATTTTCAACTTGTGTCGCACGTAACTCAAAAAGTATTTGACCTAGAGTCATGAAACTTTACAGGAATGTTGATCAGCATGTGTAGTTGTGCACCTTGGTATTTTCGTCTGGATATTTTTAGTATTTTCATAGTTATTGCCCTTGACTTAGTAAAATTTTGCAATTTTCAACATGTGTCGCACGTAACTCAAAAAGTATTTGACTAAAGTCATGTAACTTTACAGGAATATTGATCAGCATGTGCAGTTGTGCACCAGGTATTTTCGTCTGGATTTATTTAGTATTTTTAGAGTTATTGCCCTTCACTTAGAAAATTTTTGCAATTTTCAACTTGTGTCTCAAGTTACTGAAAAAAAGGATTTGACATAGTCATTAAACCTTATGGGCAGGTTGCTCAGCATATTTAGATTTGCACCTGGGGTTTCGCTTGTGGATTTATCCAGTATTTGTAGAGTTATTTCCCTTGACTTAGTAAAAAGATTGACAGAACAGTGGCGCGGTGGGGGCACCCGTGTCCTATGGACACATTTCTAGTTGTTATTGATATTTTAGGTAATTGATATTTTAGGTAATGCACCTATTGTTATTGATATTTTAGGTAATGCACCTATTGTTATTGATATTTTAGGTAATGCACCTTTTGTTATTGATATTTTAGGAAATGCACCTAATGTCATTGATACATGTATTTTTAGTAATGCACCCATTGTCAATTTGTCATTGATGTGTTAGGTAATGCACCTCTTGTCAATTCTGTCATTAATGTTTTAGGTATTGCATGTCATTGATATTTTAGGTAATATACACCTAATGTCATTAATATTTAAGGTAATGCACCAGACCTATTGTCATTGATATTCTAGGTAATGCACCTATTGTCATTGATATTCTAGGTAATGCACCTATTGTCATTGATAGTGTTGTCCCGATTGTCTCTGAAAATCGATAACTAATCGGACCACCTCAAAATCGGCGACAATCGATAGTCCTTTTTAAAAATCGATAAAGTTGTATAATACAAAAATTGCCTGTCACGAAGTTGTATTAGGTATTTGTGTTTTTTGTTTTGGATTCAAAAGGTACATCTTACTTTAATCTTGGAGACAAGAGTTTATTTATTCTCAAAATGTGGTCACTACTGCAGAAAAAAATACATACAAGGATTGGTACCTTAAGAAAAAAAGGCCATAATAAATGCGAACCTCGATTATACTATCTGCAGACAATCGATTTTGGTGGTCTCCGATTATCGATAGTGATTTTCGAGTCCGATACCCAACACTAGTCATTGATATTCTAGGTAAAGCACCTATTGGCATTGATATTCTAGGTAATGCTCCTATTGGCATTGATATTCTAGGTAATGCACCTATTGTCATTGATATTCTAGGTAATGCATCTATTGTCATTGATATTCTAGGTAATGCTCCTATTGGCATTGATATTCTAGGTAATGCACCTATTGTCATTGATATTCTAGGTAATGCACCTATTGTCATTGATATTCTAGGTAATGCATCTATTGTCATTGATATTCTAGGTAAAGCACCTATTGACATTGATATTCTAGGTAACACACCTATTGTCATTGATATTCTAGGTAAAGCACCTATTGTCATTGATATTCTAGGTAAAGCACCTATTGTCATTGATATTCTAGGTAATGCACCTATTGTCATTGATATTCTAGGTAATGCACCTATTGTCATTGATATTCTACGTAAAGCACCTATTGTCATTGATATTCTAGGTAAAGCACCTATTGTCATTATTATTCTAGGTAATGCATCTATTGTCATTGATATTCTAGGTAATGCACCTATTGGCATTGATATTCTAGGTAATGCACCTATTGTCATTGATATTGTAGGTAATGCACCTATTGTCATTGACATTCTAGGTAATGCACCTATTGTCATTGATATTCTAGGTAATGCACCCATTGTCATTGATATTTTAGGTAACACACCTATTGTCATTGATATTCTAGGTAATGCACCTATTGTCATTGATATTCTAGGTAATGCACCTATTGTCATTGATATACCAGGTAATGCACCTAGTGTCATTGATATTCTAGGTAATGCACCTATTGTCATTGCTAGTGTCATTGATATTCTAGGTAATGCACCTATTGTTATTGATATTTTAGGTAATGCACCTATTGTCATTGATATTCTAGGTAATGCACCTATTGTCATTGATATTTTAGGTAATGCTCCTATTGTCATTGATATTCTAGGTAATGCACCTATTGGCATTGATATTTTAGGTAATGCACCTATTGTCATTGATATTCTAGGTAAAGCACCTATTGTCATTGATATTCTAGGTAAAGCGCCTATTGTCATTGATATTCTAGGTAATGCACCTATTGTCATTGATATTCTAGGTAATGCACCTATTGTCATTGATATTCTAGGTAAAGCACCTATTGTCATTGATATTCTAGGTAAAGCACCTATTGTCATTATTATTCTAGGTAATGCACCTATTGTCATTGATATTCTAGGTAATGCTCTTATTGGCATTGATATTCTAGGTAATGCACCTATTGTCATTGATATTCTAGGTAATGCACCTATTGTCATTGACATTTTAGGTAATGCACCTATTGTCATTGATATTCTAGGTAATGCACCCATTGTCATTGATATTTTAGGTAACGCACCTATTGTCATTGATATTTTAGGTAATGCACCTATTGTCATTGATATTCTAGGTAATGCACCTATTGTCATTGATATTCCAGGTAATGCACCTAGTGTCATTGATATTCTAGGGAATGCACCTATTGTCATTGCTAGTGTCATTGATATTCTAGGTAATGCACCTATTGTCATTGATATTCTAGGTAATGCACCTATTGTTATTGATATTTTAGGTAATGCACCTATTGTCATTGATATTCTAGGTAATGCACCTATTGTTATTGATATTTTAGGTAATGTTCCTATTGTCATTGATATTCTAGGTAATGCACCTATTGGCATTGCTATTTTAGGTAATGCAGCTATTGTCATTGATATTTTAGGTAATGCATCTATTGACATTGAAATGTTAGGTACAGGTAAATGCTCTTGTATGTTGCCCCCTGAATGGCATTGGCAAAGAAGAATAATTTGCCTTTTCTGCCAGCATTGATAGCTGGACCAGCTGCAGTTTCATGCAGGGGCATCCATGCAATCTGAGCAAGTTTCTGTACTGCTGGCCACCTAATAAATAATATTCTTACATTGAAATCATTTAAAATCATTTAAGAGGATTAAACACAAAAATGTTTCTTTTCAGCATGCTAGAGCTCTCAAGAAATTGGAATATTTTTAAACACATTTTGTTTAATGCAGACTTAAAATTCTAAGACTAATTCTCTTGAATTCTGAGGTGTGATAAAATTGTTATTACAGTCTGTACCTCTTATATCGAAGACCTCTATTAGCAGCAACTGAATTTGTCTATGCTTCCAGTGCAGACCAAGAGCAATTTGACTGTCAACACTTACATGCTGACTGATTATGGTCTGCATGTACTGTTTGCTATTCAGTCAGTACATGTTTTGAAAATTTCCCTAGATACATGTATGTTGAACGGTTTTGCCCAGATTGAAAGATAGAGAAGTCTATTTGAGAAACTTAAGGTTGGTAAGGGTTAAGTGAAGTTCATTTAAGATACTTATGGTGGTAACTCAGGTTAAAGAAGAATGTTATTGTATAGGAATCATGGCTTGCCTGCATGTATATGCTACTAGCTATTAAATAACAAAGCTTGGTGACACAAGTGGACACAATTTTGCCATCTAACTCGGCTTGATGCTTAATGATATATTATAAATACTCTTATCTGTATTAAACAATGGGCAGTTCTAACATTGATGCAGATTTACGTGATACTCTGACGTTATTCACAGCCGTTTTTTGTACAATCATGCATATTATAACCAGTTTTAGTTTAAGACACGATATTTTTAGCTTTAATAATGCTTCCATTTATATACTCCATAAATGTACAAGAAGTTTATGTAACAAGATAGACTATGTCATATGCAGTCTTTGTTAATGTGTCTTTGTTAAACTTCTTATGATTCACAATTTTGAATTATCACCGATATTAGTCTCGGGGTTTGACAAAAGAAATTGCATGCTCTCTTGGCATAAAGCCTTGTACCGGTGCATGGTTCAAACATCAGCTATGGCCTGGATAGTTTGCATGATCAATTTCTATTAATAGATCCTTTTAGGGAGACAAAAGATAAAGATAAGGAACAATTGTTTTAATAGTCAACATTGTGATTATAATTATAATATAATATTCAGGGTTTAAAATTTATTATTAACCGATTGGCGATCCAAACCATCGGTTAAAATGCTGTTAAAATCAGTTGTATTTTCAGCCTGTATATTACATATCACTCTTGACCTTTGGCAAAATCGGTTGTTGTTTTTTAGCTCACCTGAGCATATGCTCAGGGTGAGCTATTAGGATCACTCTTCGTCCGTCGTACGTCGTCCGTTGTCCGTTCACACTTTTAAAACGACATCTCCTCTGAAACCATAAGGCAGATCATAATGAAACTTCACAGGGATGTTCCTTGTGTGAAGCCTTAACAAAGTTGTTCAAAGAATTCCATTCCATGCAGAACTTTGGTTGCCATGGCAACCAAAAGAAAAAACTTTAAATAACTTCTTCTAAAAAACCCAAAGAGCTAGAGCTTAGATATTTGGCATGAAACATCTTCTAGTGAGTGTCTACCAAGTTTGTTCAAATAAAAGCCCTGGGGTCAAAATTGGCCCCGCCCCAGGGGTTCATAGATTTTCCCTATATGTACATGTATATAGTAAAAATTTAAAAAATCTATTTTTAAAGAACCCAAAGAGCTAGAGCTAAGATATTTAGCATGAAACATCTTATGGGTGTCTACAAAGTTTGTTCAAATAAAAGCCCTGGGGTCAAAATTGGCCCCGCCCCAGGGGGTCATTGATTTTTCCTATATGCATATAGTAAAAACTTAAAAATCTTCTTTTGAAGAACCCAAAGAGCTAGAGCTAAGATATTTAGCATGAAACATGTTCTAATGGATGTCTACCAAGTTTGTTTAAATAAGAGCCCTGGGGTCAAAATTGGCCCCCGGGGGGACATTGATTTTCCTTATATGTGTATAGCAAAAACTTAAAAATCTTCTTCGAAAAAAACCCGAATAGCTAGAGTGTAGATATTAAGCATAAAACATCTTCTAGTAAGTGCCTACAAAGATTGTTCAAATAAAAGCCCTGGGGTCAAAACTGGCCCTGCCCCAGGTGTGTCATTGTTTTTAAATATATGTGTAACGAAAGAAAAAACTTAAAAAACTTCTTTTAAAAAATCCAACAAGCTAGACCTTTGATGTCTAGCATGAAACATCTTCTAATGGGTGTCTACCATGTTTGTTCAAATAAAAGCCATGGGGTTTAAACTGTGGCCCCGCTCCGGGGGGCCTATATACAGGTGAGCGACTTCAGGGCCATCATGGCCCTCTTGTTTTTGAGCATCTGTTGCCTCAGATAAAAATTAAAACTCTGTAATATTTGCCTAATTTACCAGACAATAAGGTTGTTTAAATATAAGTTGACTTTTTAAGTGTGTGTATTAAAGAGATGAAAAAAAAAATTTGACATGACAACTTTCCATAAATACAGCAAATTTTTATTTCTTCATGGGCTGATCAAAATATCAAAAATCAAAAATTTTAACATTAACTATATTAAAGATGAGATTAAATGGATTTCAAAAGCCAGGCTTCATTAAGTAAGCCATAAAACTGTTGTAGATTTAAAGATTTTGCATGTTTTTTGTCTATTTATATTGTTAGAACAGGATGCAGTTTGATGAGTGACTGCCAATCATCAGTTTAGTTTGAGTTGCAAAGAGTTGTTGCCCTTTCATTAAAAGTTATTCTTCTGAACTATATTCAGACAGTTCTCTCTTTTTGTTTGTTTGTTTGTTTGTTTGTAATTTATTACAAAACAAAATCTGAAACTACAATTTTCCAGCTGTTAAAACGATTCCAATTTCCAAGGTTTTATATTATTTTAATTTCCCCTGAGTTCTTAAACTATTCTTTAAAAAAAAGAATGTTATAAAGTTCACTTTATACCTCACAGATTCTGTGATTGTTCGAAGGGTGAAAATGAATTCTCTTTAGCCATAAAATAAAGCTTATCATTAATGCCAGCAGACAGGTATAAATCACACTTTCTTGGAAATACTCCCTTGACAAATTTACTTTCTATAACATCATGTCTGGATGTCAAAGAACTTGCCGAAAATTTGTGGCTCTATCACAATTCTAAGCAATAGGAACTGTCATTATGTCTATATTGTCTTAGCCTGGTGGTGTCTCCCTTCGTTGATTTGACTTGATTTGACGGATGTTATTTAGGTAGTAATTTGACAGCATAATGAATATATTTATTTCACACAAGAAAAATAAATGGATAAATTTATATATAAAAAAATATGTACATTGTACATTGTAGTATCTTACCATAATTTTGTTTTTATTGCTTATTTTATGAGGTACCTTAACTCAGGAACTCCGTGAATTCAAGAATGATCTCAACAAAGCGTAATTGTTTTGTTTCCTTCTATTGCATTTCTTTGTACATAAAAAGCTTCTGTAAACCGCAAACTCTGGATTGCACAAACCGGAACGATTTCAGCAGAATATTTGTTTATTTTCAATGTAATTAAAACCTCTTACAACTTACATCTAGCTTTAATGCTTAATAATTTACTTTCCCCTTATTGCTGTGGGTTTGAATCTCGACAGGGACTTTGGATTCTTTCATGTGAGGAAGCTATCCAGCTTAGCTCACGGAACATCGGTAGGGACTTTGAATTCTTTCATGTGAGGAAGCTAAGATCCAGCTTAGCTCATGGAACATCGGTGGTTCTTGACTCAGGTGCCCATTTGTACCTTAAATAATGTACAGAAGGGCAATCTGAAGTTTTCCTCTGGAAAGCTGCCATATGAACTATTCTGTATACTGTGTTGGTGAAACGTAAAACCCAACCAATAAGAAAATAATTTTAAAAAATGGAATAAAAATTCCTTTTGTTTCTTTCTTCAGGATGGTATATTAATCAAGCGCAATTCTTAAAGCACTCCCTAGCATTATAATGTTGTTGTACCAAAAGCTATCTGTACTCAAGGATTTGTTTTTTACATGATCAAATCATTTTATTTATAAATGTGTGATGTCATACGAAGCCTTATAAGTAGTATGCTACTTTTATTGCTTGCGTCATTATCTGTTTTCATTTCATGTCCTTTCTAGGAAGAAGTAAAAGTTCAACTGTAACGATGGATTTATGAAGATGTTAAGATTTATGATTTTGTACACAGAAGAAAAATAAATAATAATAATTCAGTATTTTTTAATACTAGTAACACCTAGTTTGGGTCATATATAATATCCTTGCAAAAAAATGATTACGTGATTTTGAAATTTCTTTGTTTTACCTTTAAGGAGAATGGTCTAAAAGTTACAGTCAATTTAGTAATAACGCTATGACTTGACTCATAGTGTGACTGAGTGGGTGGGGTAATATGTCAGTGTGTGTTATTTTTTCAGCCATCATATCAGCAATATTAAGAGTGCTATAGCCTTAAGGTAACTTCTGCAAGGGAATAAATTCCTTTAAAAGATTATCAATGAAGATACTGATCATCATCATAAGTCCAACAATTCTATTACAGTAAAGCAAAGGTCAGTGTCACTTGTAACGAAGTTCACACCAATTCAAGGCAATCATGCCATGAACACGAGCTGGATATTGATGCTTACGTAAGCAGTCACTTTGATTGAAGGCCCATTTAAGTGACTGGCAGTAATTCTGAGAAATACAAATAGCCTAACCTCGCATGCAGGAGTTTTAAGCAAATATTGGTTCCGTTGTATTGGAAATAAAATGTCTTTAGGTTCAATGACGTGACATTGGTTTTTATGCCTCCTGTTTGGATTTGTTTAGAGACACCGAGGTATGATTACACGTGGTTCCGGCATGTTTTCACAAAGGCATTGCCATGCACTTTCTTTGTTTAAAGGAAGGTCATGTAAATAGTAAAGATATAATCAACTATAACAATGGAGATTATAGGAAATTTGTTAAATTTTTAGAAGGCGGAACTAGCTGTTACATATTTACTGTACATAAATATATGTATATAAAGTCTTATCATTTTGAATATTGGAATAGAGCTTATTCCAAGGGCACTTAGTACTGGCATGAAGAATCAGAGGATTGAAAGCACTTTGTCAAATTATTCCAATTATTGGGAAGGAAATGTTTTCATATGCAATGGTAATGACCTTGACCTGCTTTAACCCTCTCAAACTACGCAAGAATAAGTCCATCATGATGCTTCCTTTCAGGCTCTTACTTAACTGTTGATCAAATGGTATTGAACTTTGTTTTGTGGAAACTGTTTCAAAGATCAAAGTGACATAGATGAATGACCTTGATATTTGACCAACTGATTCAATATAAACCAAGGGGTTTTGAATTAAAAAAGAGCAACTTTATAATTATCAGGTCTCTGAATGTGTAATCTAGCAGATAATAATGCTTTGATGTCTAGGAAATGAAAATTTTGGTTGTTTTGGTGAAAATTCTTGTTATTATAAATGAATTTCTGGTTGCTTCAGATGAAGCTGTCATGAAAATTTGAAGTTCTTTCATCAATAAAAGAAAAGTCTCATTTAGAAAAATCTCAAGTTGAATTTAAGTTAGAAAAATTGGGTTATAAATGCACAGAAAAGATAAGTTGCCTTAATCTACCTTTAAAGCGTTGAGTCATCATGTAGATACCAACAGATTTTGTAAACTAGTCATATTAGATCTACCATACTTTTAAACTTTGCATTTTTTTTGTGTGCTAAAAATAGAACTTTTGTTCACATCCATCTAGGTCAAGATTACATTCAATAATGTACTGTACTAGATTAAAGACAACACTAAAATTTTATAATTTTTAGAACTCTCTAGATAAGCTGCCAGTTTGTTTAATCTCATTGCAGTTTTCTCTGTAAACTGAAACGTGACAAAGGACTTACATTTCAAAGTATGACATTGAACTTGACTCGGATTTCATTTAATAATGAATTGCTGGTTTTATAATGAACCAATAAAAACCTAACTCCTGAGACTGTTTTACTCCTGATGCCTGAAGAAGTGGTTTTGTTTAGGTTGAATATGCACTCAACAGCTGTTACAGGAGTAATAAGTAGAGATGCATAAAATTTTTTCATCAAAATCTTGACTTTTCCAAGTAATTGTCCAATTGTCCATTACCTTGTTTTTGCCTGGGATTCAAGGGGGAAGGGCAAATGCATGGTTGTCATTAAACGGTGATTGGAGGACAAACTGACTTCCAAAAGCATATCGAGCTGTATACACTCTTTGACTGACCACCTCTAATTCAAAAAGGACCACCTAAGTAAAATTTAAATGGACAACACTGCCAGCTTTAACTTTACAAATATCATGGATCCCTCTTTACCAAACTTTTATGGCTATTTCCTAACAAAACTGTTATATCATTAAAATGGATGTATCTTGATGAGATCTGTCACACCAGTTTTCATTTAGGCACTGTTAAAAATATAAATGCTGCCATTAATTCTAAGTTAATTGACCTAGGAACTTCAGACTGGTATTGCACCTTGATGTGTTCTTCCTGTCACACATATTTTCAGGTCAAAGGTCAGTCACTAGGACCTGTAACAAAAATGTGCATTGACATTATGTAGATGCTCATTTTGCATAAAAAGGTCAATGTTACAATGTCCTTTGTAAACAATGATCCAAGTATGTTATGACATTGCACATAGATACATCTTGAGGAGTTTGACCTTTGATTGATTCAACTTGTGTTGAAAATGTGCCTTCCATCCAGCATTGAAAAGAATTTGAGCCTGCTGCTTGTCTGGCAGTTTGGAGTAGTATTATCAGAGAATGTTGCAAAGGCTTATATATCTTTTGCTGGACTTTTTGTCTCTAGCATTTTAAATGTTAAAAGCTCACGCCTCCAGATTCATGCTAATTTTCGTGAAAATTTTGAAAAAGTTATTGAATGGTAATATTGTGAAGTAATCAAAAGGAAACAATTAACACATTATCATTGGGACTTACAAACCACGTAAATGACCAAAAAGTGGTCAAAATATGCATAAAGCTATTGAGATGAAATTGAAAATTTGAATTTCAATTGCATGTTGTATTGTCTGGGACAAATGTTGTTTCATGAAATCTTTCAGGGGTAAAAATTGGAAATTTCATTACTCAGGTGTGTTCCTTTGCTTAGCTTGATTGTGGAAATGGCTTACTCCAAGAATCATGGTTTATACATGTATTTATTTGAATAAGCGTCCAAAATAGTTTGAGAGGCAGACAATTAACATTTAGGCTAATGTTTATTTTAACCATGTAATATTATTTCATAACAACCACTGGTGTATTTCTGCTGATATGCATTGGTTGTTTATATGAAATAAAAATGATGGTTTATGTCATAAGTGGCAGGTTATATAATATTTGTCAGTGTTTTTGGCAAAATATCAACTTTAAAGGGATATGTTTTTTCAAAATGTGGTGAAAAACCTTTTTACATTAGAGAAAAAGAGAGAGAGAGGGAGCTATAAAAATCTAACACACAAACAAAATTTAATCATTTTTTTTTTATTATCTCCCCTTAACAGTCAACAGCATTCTCTATAGAGAGGGTATAAACAATAAACATCCCAATCAGCTGTTCAATGGTCAAGGTAACAATTAAATGTCACAAGGTTAATAAATAGGGCTGGAAATTGAAATCATTCAGAATTACAGTGTCACTTGTTTACAGAATTTATAAGTGAAACTACAAACGAATTTGCTAGGGATCGATACTATTAAAGTTGAATAGTAAATCAATTCTATTAAAGTTGAATTATATGGCTTTTTGAATATAATTAATTTGAAACATAAATATTACCTATTAATATGAAAGAATTTTTTTTATTTTGCTTGTATTTAAGTAATTTACAAATAATTTGTTATGCCCCTCGACCGTCTGCCATATTTGGAGTAATTGCTTTGCATAGAGGTCTGTCATTTGATAGGTAGGGTGGTTTTGTGGTATAGTGATCTGCAGTTATGGGTATCCTTCAAGACTTGACTTACACCTTGGGACTGATTCATGCCAGTTCCAAATTCAATTCAATGACATTTAAGTCCTGCTAATGATAAAAGTTTTAGAACCTGAACTTGATTAGGTACACAAATTAAATGAGCCATTTAATTTGTTATGTTGTGTGACGTATATATTACCTGATAGCTAATGCTATCAAATCTTGATAATCACTTCTATTTATTTGAAGAAAACAACAACTTAATAGATTAATTGTCTGGACAATAAACATGTGATGTTGAATAACATTCCTGACATTGTGCAGTTAGGTAACTTATTATTCCTGTTTTATTGACTGTGGCAGAAAGACGAAAAAATCCATTTACCACCATACCATGTGGATGTCTAAAAATAGAATGACCGAAGTTCTATATATCGACAGCTTTAAATATAGGCCATTGCACTCTATAATCAGCTGTTTAGCAGCTGTTTAGCTAAACATTTTCAAGGTCGATTACGGTGTAATTGTGAACTGCTGGGGTGGAACTAGAGCAGTATTTCTATAGACAGGAAGGTATCACGTTTTGTAATTTATTTATATTAAAGCAGAACATTTGTGGCTAAATATTTTTATGTCTGTCTTTAATAAATATCTTTGTGCTTGTATAACAGTCTTCAGTTTATTTGTGTTACCCAATATAAGATGACTTGAGTGGGTATATATATAAATTAATCTTCTTTGATTCTTTAATATTACATTCTATTCCTTTTATTTATGTGGCTAGAAAATTCTCTTTACTGTCCGTGTTACAAGAGCAATAGGGTGGCTACTTCATTTAATTATCACCACATTAAATATCTTAAATGGACTTAATCTGGACAAAATCATTCATCCCTTTAAAAAAAAGAAAAATAGGTAAAAATATGTACTGCCTGAATAGTGAACAGTGCAGACCATGATTCAACCAAATGAGCACATGACTGATTTTGGTCTGCACTGAGGTTGCATATGCACAGTATTCAGTTGCCGCATTAAGCAGGCTAAGTTTAGTTACTATTGTAGTTATTAGGATGCGCATCTGTTTGAATCTGTCTGTTAATTCCTTCAAGTGTGTCTGATTCAGGGCTGATTGAAATCATTGCTATGTGCCTGACATATAACAAAAGACTTGCATATTGCTACCTCCCTGACTTAAAGCTAACTAAAGACTTACACATTGCTATGTGCCTGACTTATAACAAAAGACTTACACACTGCCATGTGCCTGACTTATGACTAAAGACTTACACATTGCCATGTGCCTGACTTATAACTAAAAACTTACACATTACTATGTGCCTGACTTATAACTAAAGACTTACACATTGCCATGTGCCTGACTTATAACTTAAGACTTCTACATTGTCATGTGCCTAATTTTTTGTAACTAAAGACTTACACATTACCATGTTCTGACTTATAAAAAAAAAAATTACACATTGCCATGTGCCTGACTTATAACTAAAAACTTACTCATTGCTATGTGCCTGACTTATAACTGAAAGACTTACTCATTGCCATGTGCCTGACTTATAACAAAAGAGTTGCACATTGCCACGTGCCTGACTTATAACTAAAGACTTACATATTGCTACGTGCCTGACTTATAACTAAGACTTACACATTGCTATGTGCCTGACTTGTAACTAACAAAAAAACTTACACATTGTTATGTGCCTGACTTATAACTAAAGACTTACACATTGCTATGTGCCTGACTTGTACCTAACAAAAAACTTACACATTGCCATGTGCCTGACTTATAACTAAAGACTTACACATTGCTACATGCCTGACTTATAACTAAAGACTTACACATTGCTTTGTGCCTGACTTATAACTAAAGACTTACACATTGCTATGTGCCTGACTTTTAACTAAAGACTGACATATTGCTTTGTGCCTGACTTATAACTTAAGACTTACACATTGCCATGTGCCTGACTTAAAACTAAAGACTTACACATTGCTATGTGCCTGACTTATAAATAAAGACTTACACATTGCTAAGTGCCTGACTTATCAATAAAGACTTACACATTGCTATGTGCCTGACTTATAACTAAAGACATACACATTGCTACATGCCTGACTTATAACTAAAGACTTACACATTGCCATGTGCCTGACTTAAAACTAAAGACTTACATATTGCTATGTGCCTGACTTATCAATAAAGACTTACACATTGCTACGTGCCTGACTTATCAATAAAGACTTACACATTGTCATGTGCCTGACTTATAACTAAAGACTTACACATTGCTACGTGCCTGACTTATAACTAAAGACATACACATCTTACACATTGCTACGTGCCTGACTTATAACTAAAGACATACACATTGCTACGTGCCTGACTTATAACTAAAGACATACACATTGCTATGTGCCTGACTTATAACTAAAGACTTACACATTGCTACGTGCCTGACTTATCAATAAAGACTTACACATTGTCATGTGCCTGACTTATAACTAAAGACTTACACATTGCTACGTGCCTGACTTATAACTAAAGACTTATACATTGCCATGTGCCTGACTTATCAATAAAGACTTACACATTGCTACGTGTCTGACTTATAACTAAAGACTTGCACATTGCTACGTGCCTGACTTATAACTAAAGACTTACAAATTATTATGTGCCTGACTTATAACTAAAGACTTACACATTGCTACGTGCCTGACTTATCAATAAAGACTTACACATTTCTATGTGCCTGACTTATAACTAAAGACTTACACATAGCTATATGCCTGACTTATAACTAAAGACTTACACATTGCTACGTGCCTGAGTTATAACTAAAGACTTACACATTGCTATATGCCTGACTTATAACTAAAGACTTACACATTGCTACGTGCCTGAGTTATAACTTAAGACTTACACATTGCTATGTGCTTGACTTATCAATAAAGACTTACACATTGCTATATGCCTGACTTAAACCTTAAGACTCACACATTGCTACGTGCCTGACTTATCATTAAAATTGTCCCTCACCCAGACTGAAGGACATTTTGTTTGTTTATTTAAACATTCATTGTAAACTGATAGATCAAGTTTAAACTGAATGCAGAAATATTTGTTCTACATGTTTTGTGCAGTGTTTAAGTTTGTAAGTTCCTTTTGGCAACACAAAGGCCTGGTTTAAGTCCTACTTTACAAAAAAAGTTTACTATGTCATTTAAGAGCATAATGATCATATTTATTGATCCAAAGTTGGTATAGTCCCAAGTGACGCACATTTTAATTAATGTATGGCTGAAAGAATAAAAAGCTTTTGTAACTAATATCGTTAAAAAACAAAAGGTTCAGGTTAAGGTCAAATTCTGTGCATATTAAAATGCTCACAGGTATTGCATGCACACTACCACGTTAGCTTGGCAGGTTTTTATTGTCTTCAATAAAAAATCATGACTCTTTAAGGTCATTTATGGTGCCATATTGACTGGTACCAAGTGCAGGTTATAGCCTTTATGAAGTATTCTGATAATCATATATAGTGTTCACTTACATTTGGCCCCATTGTAGGACACGTGTATTGATTAGGATCAAACGGTCAGGTCTTGAAATTAAAAATGGTCACCATTTATATATAACTTGAGTCCACTGGTGGAATGTCATTTACTTACAGAGTCTGTCACGAGCCTGATAGCATATTTAAATCGTAACTTGAATATTTTTTAACTTTATGTGTTTAGATTGTAAATTTTTATCGTTGATAATTGTTTGAAGATGCCTGGCCTAGGATATTGCCATTATTATCATAGTCAGTATAGTCATGTATTTACGAAATATTTTGATAAGGAATGTTTCATTAAACAGTGCTTGCAGGAGTCTGCTCATTTACAAGAGTAAGTACATTTTCTTACAAAAACGTTACATGTCAGATCTTTCTGTTATATTTATGTAATTTATATCATACAATTTGCAGTGCATTAACTAATGCTTTGCTTGATGAGAGAAAACACTGCAAATAACTTGATACCTGACACCATGCAGGCCAAGAACCTTAGAGGGGTGTCTGCGGCTGAGTGGTTAACTGGTCATTCATTGACTTCAAACCACTTTCCTGCCACTGCTGTGGGTTCGAACAGGAACCATAGATTCTTTCATGTGAATAACCTATTCAGCTAGCTTACAGAATGTCCATGGTTCTACTAAGGTGCCTGAAATTTTTTGTGCGCAGAAGGACACCTGAAGTCTTAAATCTCCACCATTAAAGCTGGAAAGTCACCATATGACCCAGGGATTTTTTTTGCTTTTTTTATAGCCGTTATTGGGTCATTATTCCCAATTGAAAATAGTATATTATTTTCCCAATCCACTTGAAAAAATTCCCAATTGAAAGTTACAAAATAAAGATATTGAATGAAAATTATAAAATCTTTGCAAATAAGGGCTTCTTCACTGTAATAGTGCTTAAATCTTTTAAGATGCCATCATAGACAGTAATTATTTGCATACATTTAATCACTGCAAAATTTCAGTCATGCATTTTTTCCCAGTTTTGAACAAAACACCACTGAAATTTATGGGTCGTCACACTGCAGTTCCCAAAATCCTGGAAAAAATCCCTGATACCCCCCCCCCCCCCCCCCCCACACACATACAAAACTTCAGCATTTTGTCAGCTGGCATCAAGTAGTTCGGCATTCATTTTTTTATATTTCAAGAAAATTGAAAAATACTTTGAAAAAAAAAGAGCAAACATTGTTGCTAATCCATGCTGTCTGATCTTGGTCTTCAAACCTTGCATGGGTTTTCCTCACTATTTAAAGCCCGAGCTTTTCACATTATACATGATCTCATTATAAATTATGCAGCAGTTGCATTTGCAATATTTACTAAGTGCGTTTTATTGTAGTCTAGAATCTAGGCTTCATAAGTTGTCCGCTGTCTTCTCATTATGTAATTATTATGTAGTTAAATGTACTGATAAAAATAGTACAGAAAGAGATACGTCCAGTCCATAAGTATGCCAAAAACATTATTGCTTTGACATTCCAATTCACTGTAAATTTGATTAATTAAAAGATTGAAATGCTATTTACAAGTTTGGAGATCATATGTAATACTACAGTCCGCAGTCAGATTGCTTGTGTACAGTTGACAATGTAAAAAATTTCTTGACTGGTTTTGTAACTGAATATTTTAAAAGGACTTGTCCCACTTCCATTTTAGGACTGTCCATTATCAATTTAAGGGATATAAATTTGAATAATTTAAAGTTTGTCAGCCAACAGTATGGAGCCTGGTCAGACTGCATGAACATGCAAGCTGGCCTGGCTTATACTGGTGGAAATTTAGTCTTAACACCTTCGGTTCCACCACTTTAAGGGTTAAAAGCAGACATAATGTTCTTGAACTAGGTAAAAAGTGCTTTTTCTATGAGGAAATCTTTTCATATTATAATTTTTTAAGTAGTTGCTATTAAGTAAAATGACATAAATAATGATTAAATATGTGAAGTAAATAAATGTTGTCAATTATTTAAGCACATATAAACTGAGTGATACTTTAATGATAAGACTAATCATGTTGTATACTTATGACTTTAAGGTCACCTTATTCATCACGCAATAAAATTAAAATAATTAACATTCTATAGTAAACAATAAACAAACTTCAATGTTAATCAAAGCTATTATAATGTTAAAACAATGTTTATGTGCCTGTTAAAGGCAATAGGAATTTATTTCAAGTAAACAAGAGTAATTAACATAAATCACCATTAGATGAATAGGATAGAATAGGATAACATAGGATAAAAAAAAAGCTAAGACACAGTTACTTCCCTTTAGCTGTTTATCTCGGTGTCATTGGATAATAGTCAAGAATGCAGAAAGTAGCATACTAGTAGTCATATGCTGGAATTTACTTTGTGTAAGTCTATGACTGAGTGTCAGGTTATAACTTTGTTTCATTTGCCTTTGATGTACCATGATTTTGGAGTAAGCATAGGGATTTAAATGTTTGAATACAGGTAAAATGTTTCACTCAAGATTTTTGTTGTCTGGTTTAAAAACTTACAGTCCTGTAACAGGGCCAGTATATAACTTACGACATTCATCAGTATAAACTATATTCAGATGAAGATTTTATACTTACACATGTGTGGGAGTATGATGAAAAGAATTTATACTTAATCTATTGACCATTGTATAAGTTTTAGATTGTAATAATATATAAGAAAAGTTTTTCCACGATTCTATCATCGATCATTGAACTAACAAAGTTGCATCATCAAGTATGGGTCACAGCTGATCTCATATTTATCGGCAGTTATAAGACGGGCAATGTTTATGATATAGATGTTACCATTGCTTCATGTTCTTGGAAGGTTTTATTCTGTTTATACGAAAGTTTTGTCAGTATACAGTATATTTACATATATAATCTAATATAATTGTATGGATAAAAATGTAGATGGGAGAGCAAAATGTAGGTCATTTGTGTGAGGTCAACTGTAAAGTTATGTAATTGAGATCAAGAAGATTGCCCAGGTTAAGAGGTGAAATTGTTGTTACTGTAGTTGTTTCATAATTTTCATTAAAAAGCCGAGATTAAAAGCTGAAATAGGATTTTAAGCTTTTTCAGTAAGGCATGTGTTGATAATTATAGTATAAGATAAACTTCGCTTACTTCCTATTTGTGAGTTCTTATTTATCTATAAAGAAGACCCAACTTCAAGTCAAAGAGTTCTATAAAAGTCTATAATGATGTTATACTAAATTACCTATGTTTAGTTCATCACTCAGTCTGATGCAAGTCCCCAAAAAACTTTTATGGCTACAGTTCTGTTATTGCTTTCATTGGTAGGAAGGCCCCTCATTCCTATAAAGGATTCTAGTAAATAAACATTGACCATTTAACTGATCGGCACTTATTTGATTTCATAAAAGAGTAGTAATGTATCGTTATCGTTGACTCACCTAAGACACTGGTATAGAACCAGGTCATCCTGCACATCTTCACAGTGATTAATAGTACATCAAGTGTTTGGTGCAAAACTGCTGTAACTCAGATTACATAATGAAGGAGTTATGTCTGTTTTGCACTGATCCATCGATAAACTGTCTGAATACCAGAATTACTGGTATTATTTCAATATTACAATCTTTGAAATGGATAACAAACATTTGTTTGTTCAAATCAGGGCAAGTACAATATGAGTCATGACAAAACCAACATAGTGTGTTTGTGACCTGCATGGATCCAGACCAGTCTGCGCATCTGCGCAGTCTGATCAGGATCCATGCTGTTCGCTGTCAGTTTCTCCACTTATAATAGAGTTGGTAAAGCGAACAGCATGGATCTTGATCAGAATGCGCGGATGCACAGGCTGGTCTGGTTCCATGCTGGTCGCAAACCAACTAAATGTATGTCGGTTTTGTCATGTCACAGCTCATATAGTACGGTATATATACAAATTCAGTGATAATAGTCATTAAAATGAGGGTATTAAAAATCATCTCTGCAGGTGTTTAATTGTCTCGCCTTTTCCACTAGTTGAGAGTCATGGAGACTGCAGCTGTAGCATCCTCGCAGTCTGATCTTATGAAGCAGTTCTGAACAAATTTCTGTAGGTAAAGGTATTTTTTAAGCTCATGAATATATGACTTAAATATTAAAATCATAATTGGTATTAATGTCTGACAAATGCTTATACCTGCATGATGCTATTATAATTCCCTGCAGACCGAAGCCCGCAGGGTATTGGTACGCGTTTAATTTTTGAGGCATGGAGGAGCACGTGACCTGTTTTCAGTACATGGAGGAGCAGGTGATCTGTAAACCGTACATGAATGGCTAATTGACCTTTTCGAAAATCTAGCTAAATACCGTTTGCCCGGTAGGTTACGGATTTACCTCTAGGGAACTAGTCCGAATTACACCTAATTAACAACATAAAACTATTACGTGATATTTTTAATTTACTATAATTATTTTACAATTTAAGGATGAAAAAACTGGCATGATGTATTTGAAAATTATCAATGTTTCTTTCATATCTACATGTGTATCTCAAATTTTACAAACAATAAATTGTTAACAGTGAAAAACTACAAAATTAAAACATTCTTAGTGACAGCTGCCATAATCAATAGTGATATTTTCTTCGTACACGTGTGTGTTTTCCCTTTTTTACATGGAATTATTCATACAATGGTATTTAATCATTTTCTTAAAAAGAAATAATTGTTTTATTTTCGACTTTCTCCGGTCTCCGGTCTTCAACGGTCACAAGTCTCCAAAGACCTCATTATTGTCAACAGACGTTTATTTTTCCCCCAAACAATGTTGAAAATTATAGTTAAATGAAATATCTTTATATCATTAAAAATGTTACCCGCAGGAAACCATTTTACTTGTAATTATATTTGACCATCCTTTAAATTTCTAGCTATGTTTGGAAAATGATCATTCATTTTACAAAACAAATTGTTTACTTAGACTTGGTAAGACAAAACAAGGCTTCATTGAGACGTAATGATATTGTTGCTGTCTGCAGTTAGATATTTTTGATAGATAATGGATAGGAATTTGATTTTCACAAGAAGTAACTTAACTAGTAAATACAGGTAATTTTGTTACATTTCAAAGTTCTTTTTGTTTTTCTTGCAATTTTTTTTTCTGCTTAAAGTAGTTATATTAATTAATGAGTTTTTCATTGTGGAAAAATGTGTTTTAAGGGCTTAATTAACCACTTCACTATAACAAACAGTAAAGGACTCGTTAATCACTGCTAGATAATAATGCATATGTAACAACTGGATGTTTTTGACTGTCAACAGGATATCAGTCATAAGTTTGAATCAAACCCGTACCGCAGCCAGATCTGCACAGAGCCGATATGGTTAGGTAACCGGGCCTTTATCCTGTCAGCTAAAATAATGCAAATTTATCTGATTCTCAAATGGATTTGTTCAAACATCTGTCAAATTTGGAGGGGGCAAAAATCACCAATTCATAATATATGAGCTGCGTCACGACAAAACCAACATAGTGGGTTTGCTACCAGCATGGATCCAGACCAGCCTGCGCATCTGCGCAGTCTGATCAGGATCCATGCTGTTCGCTTACTAACTTTATTACAAGTAGAGAAACTGATACCGAACAGCATGGATCCTGATTAGACTGCGCGGATGCGCAGGCTGGTCTGGATCCATGCTGGTCGCAAACCCACTATGTTGGTTTTGTCGTGACGCAGCTCATATATTGATTGAATAGTGGGCAGTGTAGACCATGCTCAGGAGACAGCATGGATGTGCCAGCTGATCTTGGTCAGCACTGGTCCTATGCCAGGTGGTCACATGTCAGGGTAGAATCTGTTGCTGACACCAGCAGGCTAAAGTCTAAGTTTGCAAGAAACAGAATGAAAAAATGAGAATGGTTTAAATAAGCTCCCAGTCTTCTTTACAATAGACTTAAATAAATTTGAACTATTAAACCTATACAATTATGATGAAAACTTGCTTATGGCAGGATTTATAGACCTTATTTTGGTTTATAAGTTTTAAATATATAATTATATATAGTGATAAAAAATATGTTGACTACATGACTATATTATTTTATATAATAATGAGGTATATAATTATACCTTATATAAAAATGCCATCGATCTTTAAGGATCTTCTTTCATTTCAAACCCCATATAATCTGAAATATAAACTGTAGAACTAAAACATAGAGAGGATTTTTGTTCAGTCCATATTGTGAACAAGAATTATTGGTCTTAAGCATTATGATCACGACATGGAGCTTCTTTTTTAATCAGTCACCGAAGGTAAAAAACAAATATTTCATTTTTTTTTTGCTTTCCATCTTTGATATAATTGTTGTGTTTGAATTGATTTCTTATTCTGTTTGAAACCTTTCTAAGGAAGAATTTTCACATTGGTGGTTTGTTGTTACTCTGGAATATTTTGATGATTGGGAAACATTTCTATGACTTCTCATCTATCATGTTTCAAGTGTGATAGGTGTTTGGAGATCGGCCAATCCTTTCTAATATTATAACAAAACAGTTAATATCTCCAGTCTGTATCTAAGAATGGTTTTGTTGCTTTAATCAATGTCTAGAATAAAAATGTTTTTGGCATTTTTTCATCACCTTAAGCGCAAGACTTCATGTTTTAACTTGTATCCTTCTGAAATTCTTTAACTGACTTGTCCAGCTTCCATTTTTGGCTTTGTCTGTTTCAAAGTAAACTTTTTCATTGTTGTCTTGAGCCCATTATTCAAATGTTTTAAAAGTCTTCAACATGAAACTTGGAATGACAAGGTGAAGTTTGTGGTCATTTGTCTGTCATGTCTGATGCATAAATCATGTGGGATAAGTCGGTCTTAGAATACTGGTTTATCATGACATTGAGGTGTAGTTTGTAGTCATTTGTATCATAATTTCAGGACCTTTCTGTTAAAAATGTGTCAGTTAAATGGTATACACATACATATTGCACAGTGCGTTAACTGGAGTGCAGGTATTAGTTACCCGCACTCCAGAGCATGCTCATTGATTGGCTCATTTTTCCTGGTGTTTACATAATGTGACGGCAGAGAAAGGGATAACAGTATAAATATCATATTCAGATGCTTGTTCGTTGGTTACTTTTTTTCTGAGGTTTCATGTTTTGACAACAGAGAGCGTGTGATTATTTTTTCCTATAATACAAAAGAGAAAGAACATGGAAGGTGCAGTTTGTGGTCATTTGTCTCTCACAGCTGAATTCAGAAATCATGTGGGATTAGTAGTCGGTTATTTGCTAGAAATTTGTTATTTGCTGATTTAAGATGTTAGCCAGGAAAGCCAGCTAGGTGGATTACCCCCACCTAGATATGACCAGAAATATGTAAAAATTAGCCTTTTAACAAGTCTAAACTGAAGTGTTATTAGGGATCACTTCATTCAATACGACAGCATGATCCACCATTATTGGCATGCACACCACCCCCTATGGAATGAAATCAGATTTTGTGAAAGGGCGGCAGCAACCTCTCGGGCTTAAGTCGGTCATAATAGCCAACATTCCAATTGGTATGAGGGCGTTTGATTACTAAAAATGAAATGTGGCGATATGTACAATGAATAGCAAACTGGAGAATTTTTGTTATATTGGATGATTATTAAACCTATCATATGCCTTTCATTCTGGGCATTACAACACTAAATGTTGATATTTTTATTCTATTGGCTCCTACATCTCTGTTGAACAAAAAAAACTCCCTATTATTACTTGATAGGATGACAAAAATTCCTAATTGAATAAAAGTAGTAACTCTTTGTCTTGGAGAAGGAAAATTCAGTGATGAAATGGTAAAAGACCTTGGTTTTAATTTGTAGAAGAAAATGTCTTGTGTCTGACAGGTTTTTTACAGAATTTTAGTATTCAGAGTGTTGTCTAACTTCAGTACACAAAGTTTATGCAGCATTGCAAAGGTTAAAAGTAATAAAAGTGTTATTGGCGACGCCGGTGAGCGGCGTCGTCTATTATGGAACGCTTTTTATTTTTGCCTATGGAAGGAGCTGTTATTATTAGCAGTTAATTTCATGTTGTGTAAATTAGTTTTATTTTGATTCGTAAAAATCAAGTAAACAAATGTGTTGTTATATTTGTATTTAATAACTTTATGTAAAAAGCATGTGCATTGTGATATTATTTTCACGAAATTGCGGGTTAAGTTTAACAGCTTGTCCCTTAGTTTTAATGACAATACTAAAACCCGGATTTCGAATATCGTTGTGGTCTAGATTGGGGCCGTATCATTTATACATTTTCAAAATTTTCCTACAAGAAGAAAGTTCACCTGCAATTGAGTATAAGGATAGGTAATGAAACTGTTGTAAACGATTATCCTATTGATTTTATCCTTATTACATTTATCTGTTGCGCAGAATGGTTGTTTTACAAAGTGTACCAGTATCCGGATGTTGAAAGCTATCCGATTTTCTGCAATTACTGCTGACACATGGCCATCTATTTTTTTATGAATACTTTACCATTAATTTGCATGGCTTGATAAAATTGAACCTGCAACATTTCATAATTTTGCTGTTTATCGTGTTCTTTTGGGTTTCAGGTCTTCTTTATTTTAAGGGGAAGTAACTTATGTTTACTAAATTATTTGTTCTTTTCTGTCTATCTTAGTTATTACTTATAATACTATTTTTGTTGTATATAATTCACCAGTTGCAAGGTCATCAAAAGCATGTTAATGTTAATGTTAGGATTTCATATTTATTTGATATA
This sequence comes from Ruditapes philippinarum, assembly GCF_026571515.1. Classification (NCBI taxonomy): domain Eukaryota; kingdom Metazoa; phylum Mollusca; class Bivalvia; order Venerida; family Veneridae; genus Ruditapes; species Ruditapes philippinarum. Next base: position 34,923 of record NW_026853088.1, on the reverse strand, counting down.
AACTGGGAATTATTAATGTTATGTGCATGTACATGTATATCTTAGACAGTAGTATATTGATATGTTGAGACTTATAATTTTTCTGCATTTAAAGAGATACAGTTATGTCATTATTATTAAAGGGATGAGACTTTCATTTAAAGTTATAAATGATAAAACATGTATTGATTGAAAATGTCCTTAAACTTGGATCAAGCAATATAATTAATAAAGTCTCAAAAAATCATATTCTGAATAGTTATTCTATTTTTTTCTAACATGTGCATAGTTTGAAAAAGGACAGCTTCTGTCTTATCTATTTGTAATGAAGAGACACCGGTCTCAACCTCCAGGTCTCCTGAGTCAACGCGATAACAGACTGTACATAGAGTAGATTGTTACTTGCCCTTGAAAAATTTGTGCACTAAATTTATAGTGGGTGATTTGTGCCACATGAAAACCAACATAGTACAAAAAGTAACTGGGCGCCAGATGAAAAACATGAAAATACAATCTACCACAAAGTGGTTTGTTTGTTGCATTTTCATGTTTTTGCCCGGTGCCCTTGATGCAAAATACAAATCAGCCTTCATAAAATTTCTTCTTATGTTGGTCACAGGTTAATGAGTTCTGGTCAAGCTCAAAGTTTTTCTCATCCTATGACTGCATATAAGCATGAGTTCAATTTCCTATGCTCTGTAACATAAGAAATTCACGAACACAAATCGATATAGTGGGGAAATATGTTGTGGTTTAGAACTGTTTCATTATTAAAGAGAAAATTGTGTAGCAGGACGGATAGCTCAGTTGGCTGTTCTGAAATCATGGGTTTGAGTCATGGTCAGGCAGTTTCAGTCAGGTTTAGAAGTGGTTTTTCAATTGACACATGTTTGATTCATTTAACAGATTGCATTATTTGAAATGGACAAAGGCAGTATTGCATGATACTTTTAGATCTACAAAGGGCATTTGATACAGTTGAACACCACTATCCTGCACATGAAGAAGTTGTTTTTCTTTCTTCTTCATGAAACTTCAAGCATCTGCCATATATAATGACATTCTTACATGTTTAAGTCTTATCTCTGATAGTAGCTGGTTGATGTGGCTGGTACTTATTCTACTACTGCTCTGAGTACCTATGCTGTCCCCCTGATTGTTCATTTTAGGTCCTCTTTTATGTCTAATATATGTCAATTACATGTCTTCAACCCTAAGCAATAAGCTTTTATTATAATGCACAGGCACGAGTATCAGACCTTGGATGAAAAAATATGGCCAGATTGATAAAAAAACCTGTGTTCATCTTAAAAGTGTCAACAACCAAAATAAAATGTAAATAATGACCCCCTTTAAAAATATACTTCAAGTTGAAAGTATATTTTTAAAGGGGATCATTATTTACATTTTTTGTTTTGGTTTTTATAAACACAGTTTTTTTTATCAATCTGGTCATCTGGTGATATTTTTTCTTCCCAGGTCCGATACTCGTGCCTGTGATTATATGCTGATGACTCAGGAATCCTTGTGTCTCATAAATTAAATCTGAAGAAATTCTTTCTTATAGCATGAGTCTTATAAGATTGCTTAATTGACTATAAATTGCCTTTGCATCTTGGCAAGACAGAGTCTATTCTTTTTTGGTTTAAGTTTCAACTTAACCTGGCCCTAGCCTCCAGGTCACATGTAATGGTACTGCTATAAAGTACACATCTTTTGTTAAGTATTTAGGTGCAAATCTGGATCAAATTCTTTTGGCGTCGCCCTTTGATGCTTTGCATCAATGCTTTTCTTGTATTGTTTTGTAAAGAATGCTCTAAAAATATGTTGATGTTTGCCAACTTTCTGTAGTGTGGAAATTTGTCTGGAAAGTTTTGTCCTACTTTTTATCAAGGTCTTTTTGAACATATAAATGTAGTATTAACTAGGCAGACTATCTAATATTATTAACTAGGCAGACTATCTAATAGTATAACTAGGCAGACTGTCTAATATTATTTACTAGGCAGACTATCTAATAGTATTAACTAGGCAGACTATCTAATAGTATTAACTAGGCAGGCTGTCTAATAGTATTAACTAGGCAGGCTGTCTAATAGTATTAACTTGGCAGGCTGTCTAATAGTATTAACTTGGCAGGCTGTCTAATAGTATTAACTAGGCAGGCTGTCTAATAGTATTAACTTGGCAGGCTGTCTAATAGTATTAACCAGGCAGAACTTGTCTGGACAGAATGTACACTGGTATTAACTAGGCAGGCTGTCTAATAGTATTAACTTGGCAGGCTGTCTAATAGTATTAACTTGGCAGACTGTCTTAAAGTATAAACTTGGCAGACTGTCTAATAGTATTAACTTGGCAGGCTGTCTTAAAGTATAAACTTGGCAGACTGTCTAATAGTATTAACTTGGCAGGCTGTCTTAAAGTATAAACTTGGCAGACTGTCTTATAGTATAAACTTGGCAGGCTGTCTTAAAGTATAAACTTGGCAGGCTGTCTAATAGTATTAACTTGGCAGACTGTCTAATAGTATTAACTTGGCAGGCTGTCTAATAGTATTAACTTGGCAGGCTGTCTAATAGTATTAACTTGGCAGACTGTCTTAAAGTATAAACTTGGCAGGCTGTCTTTAAAGTATAAACTTGGCAGGCTGTCTAATAGTATTAACTTGGCAGACTGTCTAATAGTATTAACTTGGCAGACTGTCTAATAGTATTAACTTGGCAGGCTGTCTAATAGTATTAACTTGGCAGGCTGTCTAATAGTATTAACTTGGCAGGCTGTCTTAAAGTATAAACTTGGCAGGCTGTCTAATAGAATTAACTTGGCAGACTGTCTTAAAGTATAAACTTGGCAGACTGTCTTATAGTATAAACTTGGCAGACTGTCTTAAAGTATAAACTTAACAGACTGTCTTAAAGTATAAACTTGGCAGACTGTCTAATAGTATTAACTTGGCAGACTGTCTTAAAGTATAAACTTGGCAGGCTGTCTAATATATAGTATAAACATGGCAGGCTGTCTAATAGTATTAACTAGGCAGGCTGCCTAATAGTGTTAACTAGGCAGAACTTGTCTTATAGTATTATGTGGACAGAATGTACACTAGTATTTACTTGGTTGGTTGTCTAATAGTTTTAACTAGGCAGGTTGTCTAATAGTATTAATTATGAAGGGTGTCTAATAGTATTAACTTAGCAGGCTGGCTAATAGTATGATCGGGGCAGGAAGTATAATAATTATGTATGATACATAAACTGAGCAGGATAATCTGTAGTGAACCAGTTTACAATAATCATGTGAGAAAATTGTCAGTCATGGCTGTAAGTACAGTTAGGTAATTGACCGACTTTTCTGTATCATTATATTGTTTATGTATGTAAATATAAAGAATACAAGTCAGAAATTACTGCTGTTGGATTCACATTCCTGTGTCAATGTTGTATGTAGGAATATTTTGACAGGATTATAAACTTGATATGAAACAGTTTTCTAGGTTTCTTCATGCTGTTTATCTATAGCTTTGTCAGATTGCTGATTTATTATGTTTGTCATAATCCTGTCATGATTTCTTACCTTTGACTTTCTCAGGATAGATAATTAAGTGGTTAAAGCAAAATAAGGTAGACCAGCCTGCACATCTGTGCAGTCCGACCTACAGGCTGTGTACTGTTGGCTGGACTTGAACACTTTGAATTTTTATTTTCATGTCCCCAAACCTGATAATAGAATGCTCTAAAAATGGAAGGCAAACAAGTTTATTTAAAACTTTCAACAGGTTAAGTGTTTGAGGTTGTTGTAAAATATTACATCATTACGTTTATTTTCATTATGCAGAAGAACTGAAAATGCACTGTTACATTTTAAATCCCCAATTTTTGTTCCAAATTGGCAATTTCTGTCCAATTTCATTTTGATTGCATTCCATTTTAGTATTTCTGTATAATAAATCATAAAATTTGTTTGAGATGTGGGCAAATTATTCAGATAATTTGTGTTGAATATCATTCTATTTGAGTACTGATTTATCACATTTTCTGTTGAATTTCTTGGTTGTGCTTGCTACATGCAGATAGAAAAAAGAATGAATAAAAAATGACAATAACTGGAAATTAATGTCATTGAATTGTACATAGACGCAGTAATTTTCAATTTTTGTTAAAATTTATGAAAGTGCTTTCTTCTCAGGCACAATACGTATCAATTGACGGTTTCTGTCAAATTTCATGAAAGAACACTCTTTTAAGAACAGTAATTGATAGTGTCTGTTGAAATCCATTTAAGCGCCCCCTAATGGAAACTGTAAAATTTTATCCAATTACATGAAATTAATCAATACTTTTACTTCCGATATCAGGATCAAACCAAAGTTGCTAGTGACCTGTGCTGTTCCATCTTGTTATATCCCTTAATTACTAATGCTAAATACCAAAAATGGACTTGTCTATTGTTCAGTCTCGATAAAATCATGTTACATTTTTAGGGAAAAATTTAAAAATATAATAATATTCAGATGGATTATCCCACAATACAATACAGGCATATGACCAAGCTGCACAATATGCGGAGTGATCTTGGTGACTGCACTGGTGGCAATTTTGTAAGAACCTCCTAATTGCCACTAGCAGGCAAATGGTTGAAGTAAAATGTATAAGTTGTTGATGTAATTTGTAATTGAACAAAAAAAAGTATAATTGAAATAAGAAAAAAGGGATTTAAACTCCTGATTTTGATTGATCTTGTTTGTCTGTTTCAGATGTAACAATTCAGTAACGACCAAAAGTATGCCGGTGAAAGCGGGAAACGGGCGAACGCCGACATGTAAAGTTTGTAATGATGAATCATCAGGGTACCACTATGGCGTGGACTCATGCGAGGGTTGTAAGGTTAGTAATTGGCTGTTAGTTAAAACTTTCCCTTACATTACAGTCTTGAGACATGAATACTTTGAGTTATAATAGGTCATATGAAAAACTTGGTCATTTGTAACATGTTTCAGGGATAACTAAAATTTAGGTTTAGTGTACTTTACATCTTTGCACAAGTAAACACTAAATATAAATAAAATATACTGGTGTTTTTAAGTTTCCATTTGCATTTTGTAAGTATGAAATTGTAAAATTAAAAAAACAAAAAAAACATTTTAAGTGTCTTTCTGTAGCAGGAATGGTCCTTTAAAAAAACATAAAACCCTTTACTACACCATTACCTGCTGGAAATGAAAGTGATCAGCCTTGACATCTGAATATAGAACCATGCCGGTCGGCCCATCCGAACAGTGTTACCAGGCTCTATACTGTTGATAGCTCAATTTTGGTATTTGATATTGAAATCCCTAAAACATGGAATGAATAGTTCCGAATTCAATGTTAATAATTCTTACAAGAGATGTCTGTTGGAACTAGGGTAGTTCTGAGTTCTAGCTGTAGGATAGATAGATATATATCCTTGGAAGTCTGACAATTTATATAACATACTTGAATGATGTTAGTGTCCTGATAAAAAAGAGGCAATAGTCAGTTAAATGAATGTCTTGACTAGGCATCTGTCAGGATTTATTTAGTTTAATAAAGATTTATGATTAACAATTATATAAAAGTTTTTCAGTGTTTGTATAGACAATGTCTGATTCATGAATGTCTTATTTAGTTCATAGCTGCTATCCAGCTAGCTTAGGGAAGGTCAGTGGTTCTATTTAGGCTGCCTTTTGTGCCTGAAATAAAGCATGGAGGGACATACCTGACATCTTTATCAGATCCGATAGCAAAGCTGGAAAGTCATCATAATTTAATGAATGTCATATTTTGGGAAATTCTCTGTGTTGGATTCAAGCTATTTTATGAATCTCTTTTCAAGGTCTTTTTAGGCAGCTGTCGTTTTCATGAATTTCTTTATTTTGTAAATTTCACTGCATTTATTAAAGCAATTATTGATTTGTGTTACTTATGTCTTGTTCTGTGTGTTTCCATGGTCTCTTGTTATAAATGTTAGATTTGTGAAATTCTGTTCTTTAAATTCAGGCAATTATTATTTGATTTCATGAATGTCTTATTTTGTGAATTTTCAGGGTTTCTTTAGAAGATGTATAACACAGGGAATGACTCACAAATGCTCAAATGATGAAAAGTGTGAAATAACGCCTTTCACTCGGAATTCCTGCCAGTATTGTAGATTAAAAAAGTGTTTTGCCGTTGGCATGTCCAGAGAAGGTGAGACTTTTATTGTCATTAAATATTGGAATATCTTATATGTGTAAGATTTGTTAAGATTCAATCTTGCCTAAAATGTTCACCTCCAACACGGCAATATGCAGAAGCCATGCCACCACTGCTGCCTCATTTCAATATCACCTTTGAAGGTTTAATTTCAATCAATTTTATGTCAACTCTATATATTCTGAACCCATTAAAGGATTGGCTTTAAATTTTGCTCAAATGTTCACCAGTCCCTAATAATATGATGTTCAGTATCATGTTTTCTGCCTGTGTTTGCTGATCATGAAGGTCACATATCAGATGGTCGTATTGGCTCAAAGTGAAGGTCATTATGAAGGTCAAATGTTAGATGCATGTGTTGGCTCAAGGTGAAGGTCATCATAAAGGTCAAATGTCAGATGCCTATGGTGGCTCTTGGTGAAGGTCATCATGAAGGTCAAATGTCAGACAATTGTTTGTCTATACTTTAAATTCTTTACTCATTGAAGAACTTTCTTCACTCCTGTGACAGCTCTAGTTCATTGAGCTATACATGTAAAAAAAAGAAAATTAGAATCAAAATAAATGTAATTGCTAAATGAATTGATAAGTAGGCCAAATGGTCTGTCTTGTTATCACTTTCACATTCAAATGATGGCTGATCTTATGGTCATTATATTATTATATCCTTAATGGAAAATTATATTTTATGCCCTCTATTGATTGACACATTTCCCTCCATGGAAACAATTTCTTGCCAAAGGTTTTTACTGTCGTAACATGTGGGGGAGTTCTTTCCATCTAAATAACAATATATTTTACACTTTGAACACTTCTATATGACCACCCCATTATTATTAAATTCCCAATTTTAAGCTTCACATTGTTTAAATTCCCAATTCTGTGAAAATTTATTATATACCCAAAATACAAGGAAAACAACATCTGATTAGGAATGCTGTTACTTGCTATTGCCACCTGGCAATTAAAAACAACAACAAAAAAACTCTCTAAATAATGTTAAAACCCCTTGAAATAACAATGGATAGTTCTAAGTTCAAAGCAGGTTAAGTCCATTATATAAAATTAGTTTGGTAACGGTTGATAAACCAGTCACACAAGACAAGTATGCGTTGTTTCTCCAGAGGTTTTTATAATTTAATCAATTCTGATGAACTGATATACTAAAAAAGAAACCATTTCACTATTTGCACTTGTGATAGTTATTTGAAATTAAAAATCGTTTTAATAGATTTTTCTTTTCATTATTTTGTAATAAAATTGTAAGAAACGCATTTGCTGTCAAAATATATTGTACTATATAGTAAATTAAAGATATACTATGCTCATCTTTAGGTAAAATATTTTTATCTTAGAAATGTATTGAAATCCATGAAATTCTTACTGAATATGTTTAATTTGAATAAAATAATGAATAGACTATGTATGGGAAGCTGCATTCCCTATTACAAGTCAAGTGAAGTTGGTCTTTTCTTAAAAAAACTGCCAGTTTTTTAATGACACTATATATTCATACTGTGACCACCTATAGTGTGTCGAGTTCAAAACATAACATATCTACTTTAAATGAAGTCGAAACATGTTTATTTTATACATACAAAGAGACTGTGTATCAATTATTAATATTTTTAAAAATCAAATTTGAGCATTGTATATCTTTAAGTATATATTAATATTTTTTCTTTAGACACTAAATCGTAGCATGCATAAGAAGAATGTGGGGTCAAATAGGTGAAACGTTCATAATTAAGAAAACACTTTACGTATTTCACAGTGGTTCTCACCTTGAACTGTACAATAAATATACTTTAAGTTATTGTTGTTTATTATTTCAAATATATCATTGCCCGTGGAAAGATTTGAAAATTATTGCTATTTTCGTCTACGCAATATTTATGTGTTGCTGAAGGTAGATATTTATCATTATGTTGGGGATTTTTTGTTGTTGGTATTTATTTTTGTCTGTATATTGAGAACTGTAAACATACTGAGTAAACAAGTCATAATAACCAGTAACATCTGTCCCTGTGTCTATGTGCCACTGCGTTAAATGAAACTGTGTGTCATGTGCATGTTTTGTCAGTTTAAATAGAACAGTTCTCTGTTGAATATATAGGCATATTAAATGAGTGTAGATTCTATACTGAATTTATTGAACGAGTTCAATAAATTTAGTAATGAACCTACATGAATATAATATTCTATTTATCACATACCTAAAATAAAGACTGTTTAAAATGAAAAAGAAACATTTTTCATTGACACGCCTGTAGTGCAACACTAACAATTAGGGCGTTTTTATGCTATGTTTGTAGAACGCAAATGATGTCAAGTCAAAATATATGCATGGCTGTGCTAGACCATTTTTATGGAGTCGCAAAATCGGCATGGGTGTGTGATAAATCCCCAGTTGGCACTTTTCTGATTGATTATCTGATTTGTGTTACAGTTTTTCAGAGTGAGTTAGATTTTTACAAATAAGATTATTATCAAGATAAGATAAATATATTGTGTTTTCCTTGTAGTCAGTCTATTCTATAAATTATTTTTTCTTTCAATTATAGTGGAAAGAATTCAGTATTTTTGTTCTATGATTTTTTTTGAGAATTGATGATAAAAAAATTGATGATTAAAAAAAAATCTTCAAACATTTCAAGTCAGTAAGAGATATAACTCCTCCAGGGAAACAAAACTGTAGGGCAATTGAAGTTACTTCCCTTGTATAAAGGAAGGTAACCCCTGACAGACTATAGACTCAAATTATAATGTGCTAGTCTCCCTTTATTCAAAAATTCAACATGCATACTGTTATACTACTGAGGACATAAATATTTCTTAACCCAGGCATAATTGTGTTAGAACAGAAAGTGTTTTCAGGCAGCGACACCAGTATAAAGCCAGTCCACCACTGCCTGCACATCCATGCAATCTGACCAGGCTCTATGCATTTGGCTTGTGAACTTTAAAATTTCATTTTGATATCCCTTTAAAATCCTAAAATGGAAGGTAGACACGCCCATTAAAGAAGTTCTGGAGGTTAAATAAGATGGCAAGGTCATTGGGTTAATTTCACTACAGTTTTAGTTACCATAATCCAACAATATGGGTTTTCCCATCAAATATTACTTCTTCTCTTTTATTAGACAATTCTTTGACTTTATTATGCATATCAGTATTTGAAAATGATACAATGCATTCAGGATTGTTGCTATGATGATAAACACTGTTTTAAATGCAGACTAGGTTATTTTTAGGATTAAAAACTTATTGTCATGTAAAGTGCTTGCTTTGTAAATGGTACATCACTGCTGTAATATTATGTACTATTAGACACTGCAAGTTCTTATTAACCATAATTCTACAGGGAACCAGGAGAAGAATCCTTTTCTAGACGGGGAACCAGCTCTCTGGAACTGATAACATATCTTTCTGACATTAATAAGTTTCCTAAATAAGAATGTGGGTTTTTTCTTCACTTATATGAATTCTTTGAGATTAGAAATTGGCATCCAATCAAAAATAAGTTCTATAGACACAGATTATGGACAGTTCACCTATTAGGGGCTTTTTTTGCATTAAGAAAGGTGAAATTATAAACAGAATCACCATTAATAATCCTGTATAGCATTGACACAGTGAACTGAATTATGACTCTCTTGATATCATATAAACAGTTGAATCAAATTAATGTCAAAATCATGACTACAGCTACTTAAGCAGATTAACTAAGCAATTCTCATGAAAAATTCTATTCTTACATGATCACCACTTAACAAGATTGCTGGAAAAGAAAATGCAAAATCCTAATACTACAGTTTTAAGGACAGGGTCAAAACTGGATTAAAGGAAAGAAATCGGGTATTAAAGTGGTCAGTAGGGTATTTCATGAATTATAGAAATCTCCAGTTTTTTGGATAATGTCCAGATTGCTGGACACTGTTGGTCATTTAGTGCGAGAGAATGTTTTGCAAGAGAGAATGTTTTGCAAGTTTCTCTGGTCAAAAACTAGGCCTGTTATTATAGATTGGAGGTCGGGTGGCCAAAATGAAATCCCAAGGTTAATAAATACATACCATGATGATCAAATGTTATTGTTGAAAGGTAGCATAAAGGCCATGGTAGGTTAGGCATTGAACATCATTTGTCCAGGGGTAATTAGAAAGTTTAATGTAGTAATTTAATATAGGTAAGATAGGTAAAATGTTTTGACTCGAAATAAGGTATGTCACTAAAAGCAAAGGTATTTGTGCAAAGTTTAATTTGAAGAAAATTCATTATAAAGTGATTAAAGTTATGAACATTATTTTGTAGAGATAAACTTAAAAATGGACAAGGCCATTAATCAATATGGCTTTACTGGCATTGAAATAAATGAAAAAAATCACAACTTTCAATACATGTATTTAGAATATTGATTACATAAAATATACTGTCAATATTTATTAGAATATTAATTACATAAAATTTACTGTCAATATTTATTAGAATATTAATTACATAAAATTTACTGTCAATGTTTAAAATATTGATTACATAAAACTGACTGTCAATATTTAGAAAATGCGATTGCCTCTCCCATCTCAGATTCGTGCAGTTAATTATTTACAAAACATGTTATTATGTTCTTATGTTTGTAGTAAAAGTGCAATTATTTCGTACTTTCTCTCAGTCTTTGCACTATTGAAGTAAAATAAGTAAATAATGCTACATTTCTGCCTCCCTCCAGCTGTACATAGGATTGTATTTTAAAAAAAAAAAAATAAAATAAATAAATAAATAAAATTGAAAAACCTTGCTAACCGACTAAAATGAAATTGTCTGCCTTTATAACTTGTGTGTCAGGGCCAGATCAAAGTCTGTTCGACAAGACTCAACTTCTCTTGCATTTAAGTTCTTCGATTTTGAAATCCTTTAATCTAACATTTAGTATGCTGTTCAAAATTGAAAAACTTTAAAACTGGACAAGAATCATTATTTATTCCATTAATGATAAGTAGGTTTTTTCCCCAAGTTTTTATTATTACTACAAAATCATAGATTTTACAGCTATTTTACAAAGTCATATATATAACACATATTATTATAAAATTTAAACTCCAATTTCTGTATAACCAAGATAAAACTTTTATTAACATGGAAGCTTCCATTTTTAACACTCCTCAACTGCATGGATGGATGTTGGGGGGAAAATAGAAAAAAAAAAACTTAATTCTCCTACTTCATTTATCAAAAGTTGATATTGTTAATGGACATAAATGTTTTTAGGTCATGACGTAGGTAGAAACCGAAACTCAGTTCAAGGTGATTAGTCTGACTGGCAAAGGGTGTAACCATAAGTTTCTAAGAGATTATATTTTCTGAGCATGGGGATTATAAGATAAACTTTTCTCTGGATGTTCAATAAATACCATATTGTTCCAGTTAAATATACCGGTATTGAATAAAACCCACTGTTTTGAAAAAAATGTGTTGCAAATGCAATACTACAAGAGCTAAAGCCTTGCTGAAGCTTTTTTCATGAAATTTGTTACATTGCAAGGCCAAAGCCTTAATCTGAAAAATATGTTACATTGCATTAAAGAGGCCAAAATCTTTATTATGAAATAATTTATATTATACTTGCAATCAATACAAAGGCCAATCTTTATTATAAGATAATTTATGTTATATTGCAATACAAAGGCCAAAGCCTTGATAAGAATATATGTTACATTTCATTTATATATCAAAAGCCAAAGCCTGTATAACATTGCAAATTAAATGAAGGCTAAAGCCTTAATCATAAAAAATGTTTAACAATTACATTGCAATTATAAAACAAAAACTAATATCATCATAAAACATGTTACATTGCAATACAAAGGCCAAAGCTTTTTAAATCAGAAATTGTTATGTTGCAATACTAAGGCCAAAGCCTTTACATATAACAAATTTTCAACCAAAATCTTAATCAAACAATTGATCATATTTATTGCAAGATTCAAAAGCTTAATCAGACAATGTTTGCATTGCAATTAAAAAGCAAAAACCCATACCAGGTCAATATATTGTATTGCAATTAAAGATTCAAAGTCTTAATCAGAAACTGTTCTGCCATATTGATACAAAATCAGTGAGTGTTTTGCAATAGTATACATAAGTCAAAAAAATGTTTTGCATAAAAACTGTATCCTATTGCAGTTCATCACAAGAACCAAGTAACTACCACATCCTACACCCTGATGTATGACAATAATCAGAACCATTATGGTAGATGATGCCTACTGTTTATTATTATAAGGAACACATGCCTCTAATTTCTGGGACTTATCTGTCTATTCTGGTCTCGTACTTCAGGAACTTTGCGAACTTAGCTAGAATCAGCTGTTTTTTAAATGGCATTTAGCTGATTTTATGATGTCAGCTAAGCAATTGGGTTGAGGTTGATTTTTTACCTTGCTGCTGATCTTATAACGGAAGTAGGGCATTTGTTAAGTTTCTAAGAATGAGCAGGAATCTAAGAAAATCATAAAATGTTTGGCAGTTTAATCTAATGTGTGTCATAGATGTTCTTTGATAGTGAATTTTCAGTTTGAAATAATATAAATGACTCACCTGAAAGCACAAAATAAAGGGCCATTCTCCCAAAAAACTTGTAAGTCATTATATAAACTTAAGATGTGAGTGATGTGGAGGCTTTGTTGGAGGAAAAAAAGTTCTGCCAAGTGTTACCAAGTGCCAAGTGTTCCTTGTGGGAAATGACAAGTGATTAACCTTAGTATGTAATCATATGTATAATAGAGCCAGGACAAACTGGGGGCGTCCGTGGCCGAGTGGTTAAGGTCGTTGACTTCAAATCACTTGCCCCTCACCGCTGTGGGTTCGAATCCCGACAGGGACTTTGGATTCTTTCACGTGAGGAAGCTATCCAGCGAGCTTACGGAACGTCGGTGGTTCTACTCAGGTGCCCGTTCGTGCCTGAAATAATGCACGGAAGGGCACCTGAGGTCTTCCTCCACCAGTAAAGCTGGAACGTCGCGATATGACCTATACTGTGTCGATGTGACGTAAAACCCAAAACAAACAAACAAAAGGACAAACTGCTTGCTTAAAGGTGAAGTCTGACCAGACTCTATTCTGTTAGCCAACCAATTCTAAATTGTCATCTTGATATCCCCAAAGATGATAATGGTACATCCTAAAATGGAAGCAAGACAAGTCCATTTTAGAAATTAAGGAAGTTAATAGGGTTGGTTTATACAAATTTATTTTAGTTCGATTGTGTTGGAAGCTATAAGCTTATTGAAACACTCTCGAATCCGTTCCTGGAACCAACCAGTACTAAGCAATGAATGTAAAGTTTCTTGCTCAAGGAAACAACGGCTTGCCCCTGACAGGGTTTGAACCCACGCGGTCAGCAATCCTTAGATTACTAGTCCGACGCGTTAACCACTAGGGTTGTAGCAGCAATAATGGCAAGACTATTCCACAAGTTTAGAGGACATAAAATATGTTTGTAAAACATACAAAGTTCAGCAACTAACAGTATAGGGCAGGGCCTTTTTTAAATGATACATAAAATATAGGAAATAGAATTTTTGCTTGCCTTGCATAAATAAAAGCCTGTGCATACAGTGAAAAATAATGTTTTCTGGTTATTTTAGTTTTATTATTGGGCCTTGAACTTTGCCAATCAGCTGTTTCACTCATCTGTTTAACATGGTGAAGGCCATAAATGTAAAGGTAGATTGGAGTTCAAGAATTTGTTGAAATAACAACTGTGAATTGAATCAAAGTATACGCCCTATACTTATATTGATAAGGGGAACAAGGTGAACTATTTTGCCAATTCAATTGCCAATCTCCTGGGGTGGGGGAGGGAGCACCAGTGCAACCTCCATAATGTTGTCTGCCGATTCAGGGTTTTTGTAGCTTGATTTTAAAATTATTAAAAACAAAACAAAAAACAAAAACAAAACATCATCACAATGTAATTATAGTTTTGGGATATAATTATTTGACAATTTTCAATTTTGTCAATTAATTTTGTCAGTGTGTGTGGGGGGGAGGGGGTATACTAGTGTGTGTGCGTGGGGAGGGGGGTTATGCCAGTGTACTGCAAGATTACTTGGATATGAAGGTGGATAATAAAAAAGACAAATTATGGTTGTCTATTTTTGTTTGCAAATTGACTCCTACACAAACAATTAACTGCTGACTGGACAATGACCATGCCAATACCTGTAACTGTTAATTTCCATATATAGCTTTAATGATGTGGACATTCTCCATTTAAACTGAAGAGGTAATTATCTGTAATGGGGTCATACTTTGTAGTACGTCATACTTGACTTTAGTAGAAATGAGTACGTATTCTAGATTTCAAATTGAGGTTATTTATTTATCGACCAATGTACATATACAAACTTGTCACCTAGATTATGGTCAAAAGAAACGTAAATTATGTTTTGATGTTGCTGTTGACATTTATCTGTATTCAACTATGGCAAATGAAAGGCTTACTGAAAATTATTTTTTTGATAAAATTGCAATATGTACATATAACAATTGATGAGACACCAAATCCAAAACACGGATAAGTTGCACAAAAATTGTGCAATCTGAACATGTACTATTGGCTTCAAGTACTTTAAAAATACTAATATTACTTAATTGAATTGACCAAATTTTAAAGAAAAGAAATTCAATGTCAATTTAATAAATTTAACAGAGCAAAAGATACAGTAAAGTGTTCACCAATTTTAGCAAAATTAATAAGACAAAAAATAAAAGACAAGAAAATAAAAGAAAACAAAGAAAAATGTTAGGAAAAACAACTTTGTATAGAATAAAACAACATGTTGTTATTTTGCTGGTACCAAAAATAATGAATTATACAGTAAAGAGAATTAAAAAGTAAAAGAAAAAAGTTATTTTTAGTGTAACCAAATCATATTTACAATATCAAAGGCCAAGAGAAATGAATAAACATAGAAAATATAGGTAGCTGGATAAGAAACCTAGAAATCAACCAATGAAAAATGCTTAATAAATCGGCAGTATGATGAACTTTTTACCTTTATATAATATCATTCATCCACCGATTTAAAATATTCTGTATGTTGGTTAATTGGTTTCGATTTATATATATGGAAAGCACTGACCAAGAATTTGATGAGCTTTAGTATAGAAATGTATTTTCAACAAAAATCAAACTGGTTTGAGTCTGTTTAACATTTGTTTTCAAAGGTTTGAATTTGGAACAGTGAATTATGATTATAAGGGATTTCAATATATATATTGTATTTTAAGGGGGATTCAACAGTATATAGCTTATAGTAGGCTGTCACCAGCTCTATACTGGTTACACAGTCTAATCACTTTTGATTGATTTGAAGTCTGCATAGTGTAAAATGCATCAGTTTAGTGTGAAATACATCAGTCTAGTGTTATAAATGCATCAGCCCAGTGTAAAATGGATCAGCCCAATGTTAAAAATGTGTCAGTCTAGTGTAAAATGCGTCGGGCCAGTGTAAAATGCGTCGGCCCAGTGTAAAATGCGTCAGCCCAGTGTAAAATGTGTCAGCCCAGTGAAAATGCGTCAGCCCAGTGTAAAATGCGTCAGCCCAGTGTAAAATGTGTCAGCCCAGTGAAAATGCGTCAGCCCAGTGTAAAATGCGTCAGCCCAGTGAAAATGCGTCAGCCCAGTGTAAAATGCGTCGGCCCAGTGTAAAATGTGTCAGCCCAGTGTAAAATGCGTCAGCCCAGTGTAAAATGTGTCAGCCCAGTGAAAAGGCGTCAGCCCAGTGTAAAATGCGACAGCCCAGTGTAAAATGTGTCAGCCCAGTGTAAAATGCGTCAGCCCAGTGTAAAATGCGTCAGCCCAGTGAAAATGTGTCAGCCCAGTGTAAAATGCGTCAGCCCAGTGAAAATGCGTCAGCCCAGTGTAAAATGCGTCAGCCCAGTGTAAAATGTGTCAGCCCAGTGTAAAATGCGTCAGCCCAGTGTAAAATGCATCAGCCCAGTGTAAATGCGTCAGCCCAGTGTAAAATGCGTCAGCCCAGTGTAAAATGCGTCAGCCCAGTGTAAAATGCGTCAGCCCAGTGTAAAATGCGTCAGCCCAGTGTAAAGCCCAGTGTTATGTGCGTCAGCCCAGTGTGAAATGCGTCAGCCCAGTGTTAAGTGTGTCAGCCCAGTATTACATACATTAGCCCAGTGTAAAATGCATCAGTCTAGTGTAAAATGCAAAAGCCCAGTGAAAAATGTGTTAGCCAAGTGTTAAATATATCAGCCAAGTGTTAAATGCATCAGCCTAGTAAATTTACATCAGACTAGTGTAAAATGCTTCAGCTATTGTTAAATTTGTCGGCCCATTGTAAAATGCATCAGCCCAGTGTTAAATTTATCAGCAAGTGTAAAATGCATCAGCCCAGTGTTAAATTTATCAGCAAGTGTAAAATGCATCAGCCCAGTGTTAAATTTATCAGCAAGTGTAAAATGTATCAGCCCAGTGTTAAATTTATCAGCAAGTGTAAAATGTATCAGCCTAGTGTAAAATGCATCACCCTTTTAGAAATTATCTGATAATGGTATAATGTATAATTCACTCTCTCTTTAGATAATTGCAAGAACTGTGATAATCAAGGTTGCTCTGATTCATAGGTGCATAAAAGGTGGCCTTTATATATTTTGGTGATTAAAAAAAAATTCATAACTAATAACATGATATCAAAGATAAGGCAGGGTTAAAAGCATACCACCTTTCGAATTTAGTGTCCACCAATGAAATCACAAAAATTAAAAAAAAAAATGCCCTTCTCAATTGTATTATATAAGTTTTTCACTTATTCATTAAGTAAAACACTTAATTATTAAGAGTTTGGACCAAAATGCACATAGGAAGCTTATATGTATGATATGGAATTAATTGAAATACAACATATATTCATCTAAATATTTAAGTGCTTGCAAGTACCAAAAAGAGCCATTTTATAAATACCCCAAAAGGGCTAAGAAAATACTAAGAAGTACAGGAGTTAGAATAAAGAAACAATTTAAATTAACAGCAATTTTTTTAAAAACAACCTAACAAATCAACCCAAAGGTTATTAATCTCCCCAGACATTTTTTGCTGAGCTAGGTAACTTCCTAAAAATTGTTTAGCTCAAAAGTTCAGTCACTTATGAGTCCTAGAAATACACCCACTATACTTATAGATGCTGAAGTCTGAACAATCATGTTGTTTTCGCATGGTTTATAATGTTGTATATTAAATCTGGCTATTTGAAACACCTTGCCCTTCTAGTGTTGCAACCTGGTGTACAGGTAGTGTTTCTTGTTGAAAAACAAAATGATTCTCTCGTGTGGCCAGCTCATGAATATCATGGGGGGAATAAAACATTCTAGATAGTAACCCCTAAACAGCTGAATTTTCATCATGAACAGCTGATCGTTGGGTTTTTTGTTATGAATGAAGAGAAATGAGGCTTTTTATGCACTATATGCACTTTCTGAATGAAAATAGAGGTCTATTTTTATAAGTCAGTAGTGAAGCTTTTGCACACACAAAAAAGGAAGAAAAGATTGATTTGTTAATGACTTTGTCTTTGTCTGTGCTGTAACACAAGCTTAAAACAAAGTAATAATGTCATAAACTAGACAATAATTTAGAAACATAGGGTAATGTTTGAGAAATATTTATCATAAACTTAAGACTATATGTTAGATATATTTGGCATAAACCTAAGAAAATATTTTCTATTTATATAAATTAAACATAAGACAATATATTAAATTTTTCGACACATATGACAAAAACATAAGACAATTAGACACATATGGCATAAACATACTACAATATTTTAAATTTGATTGGCATCAACATAAGACAATATTGTCACCTTAGTGCAGTAAGGCGTCAACTCCTATTAAATGACATAAGGAGTTAACCCATTCTGCACTAAGATGACATAAGTATTGTAATTAATGACATGAAATGATGTGTGCTTCAAGCTTTTGTCAGCAATTCAAGAATGGTACATCTTTAATTACCTTGATTTTTGTTACAAGGCAGAAATGAATGAACAGGTGTTGTTGTTGCTTGCTTTTATTAGTCATTCTGTTATGACTAACTTGTTGTTTATTTAAAACTGATTGAAATGTTTTCAAAAGTGTTTCTTCTTCTTTCAACCGTCTTTTCCCAAATGATTGAATAAAATATATCAGTCAAGGTTTCAGGATTATTTCTTTGTCTGGAATTGTACTTAAACTAAAAAGTAAAAAATGTTTATCAAGTTATCGTAGCTTTTCTTCCACTGAGCACGCATATTCTGCCTGATTTCTGTAATGCTGATGAACCATTGGTTGTTATTCCCCACTATAGAGTATCTGTTATATATAGATTAAAGCAGCTGATCGAGGTGGAGCTGTCTATTGTATAAGAAAGGGGATGTTGCTTGCAATGTGATGCTAAATATACAAATGTAAATAATAAAAGCTGAAATGTACTCTAGGAAAAACTAGATGACCGCTTCTATGTCCTATTTTTACCTCTATGTTTATATAAATGCCCTTAACAGTGGTTTGTTTGACCGTTTTGTTGATGTATTGTTAACACAATACACCTCCAGGCTACCCTCTCGCTTAAAGAAAGGAAAAACTGCTAAAATAGCAGTTTTGTACATGAACGATGGTCATGTAAAAACTAGGTTAGTTGATCGAATTTTTGTTTTTCAAGGGTATATAAGAGCATGAGGTCCATCCTCTTCCCAATTCTTTACTTGCTTTGAGGTGAGTTACTTCATGATCAGTTTTGTGCTTTCCGGACTTAATAAAAATTTAGAAATATTATTTTCTTTTAAAGAAAAGTTGAGTTTTGTTTAGTTACAAACCTAACTGTAAGTATTGTTAAGTTTCTTTTATTGTTGTGGTTTCATATTGTATTTTTTTGTATACATGTTACTGTAGCCATGATTTAATAATTTTGATTTTCAGACTTCGCTTTTCTCTCAGTTCATGGAGAGATTTACAATTTAGATTTACTATTTATATTCTGCATGGATAATATTGGTTGCTTCTAGGTTTTGTGTGGAATGAATGCATACATATTTAACCAGAAAATTATCTTTTTTCAAGATGCATTTCACAGAATCGAGAAGGATATTTTATATTCTATTGTATTGTAAAAAAAATCCTTAAGTAAATTTCTTGTTTCTTCTCTTTGCAGCATCCAGGCTAGGCCGAAGACCAAAGCGATTAAAAGACTCGAGTGGTAGCGAGACTAAACGTGAGACCAACGTGCCTATTGCACCCTACCCATCACCTGCAGAACTTTATAAACTCAGAATGGCTGAACTCCAGAGACTTCTCCAACAGAACGGGACCTTCAAGTCTGAACTGATGCAAGCGTTCCTGTCTGCTGCACAGGTCAGTTTCAGAGAGCATCAGCGTAATAATAATAGTAATGACAATCAGAAAGCCAAGAAGAATGTTCAACCTGGAAAACAAAACGGTACCGAGTCCGGATATACGTCCAGCACATTGAGCAGTCCTCAGAGTAACGCAAGTCACTCACCAAACGTAGTAGATCAAAACAATCAGAATAAAAACCATCTGGGTATCGATTCAAAATCTGGAATTATCGAGGACCTAGACAATTTTAATATCACTTCTGATAAAACCTCGCCGGTTGATAATAATCGCACATTGTCGAGTACAAACACTACAGACAAACTGACGGAGACAGCAGACATTAAAGTTGAACCTGGACTTGATAATAGAGATTATTCGACCATGACATCTGTTGATAATTCAAATAATTCAATGATGGGCGGAATGCCTCCAATGCCTGATGCTGCGTCACCATTTCAAATGCCGGAACTGTCGCCAGATATGATGATGATGATGCCGGACATGATGGAGATGATGGGAGATGGAAGCATGATGTCGGGAATGATGAGTGGAAACATGCCAGGTATGTGTGTTCCTTTTTTTTCACTGGGTTTTTTACAAGTTCAGTGATCTCCCAATTTTGTTAACTAAACTATGAAAGTTTTGGTGAAGCTATCAATACAGCACTTTTGAGAGATTTTAAAGCATTTAATTTACGACGGTAAGGCAAAAGTGACTGACAGTAAATTTTGTAGCGGAAAACAATATTGCTTGTGTATGGGTCTTTCAAGAATTTTTTAAAGAAATAAATGAAATTTGTTTTAATTTTGAAGCCAATGAATTATGGTATTTGAATGATATTAAATATGGCTTGATGCACCTATATAAAAAAACTTGAGTTTCATTGATACTTATTATTGATACTCATTCAGTGATTTAAAAATATTTTTGTTTTAATATAAGCTATTTTGAATGAATAGTATAAGTAATAAGAGAAGAAATTTGTTAAAAAAAAACCTTGCCATTTTAAATTGATTTTTTTCACTTAATGACATTATAATAGCTGCTTTAATGTAACTATATAAGTAAATGTTCAGCAGCGTTAATTAGATTTTTTATATATTCTAAATTTCATTTTTCATCTCTCTATATATCAGCCAAATGCTTTCAGGAAGAAATTAATTTTTCGTCAATGTCACCTAAATTCTTTCACACAAAAAAAAAGAAAAAAAAAAAGAATAATTTTACATCAGTATCACCCAAATGCTCATAGATTTTTTTTTTGAAGAATATATATTTTCATCAGTGTGGTCTAAATGCTCTTAGACTTTTTTTTGAAGAATATAGATTTTCATCAGTATTACTCAAATGCTTGAAGAATATTGACTTTTATCAGTGTCATTTCAAATGTTTTCAGATATGATGATGATGGAGCATCTGCCTGAACCAGATGATAATGCCAATGAGATTGATATTGAAAGGATAATGGAGGAGGTAAAGCAGGTGCCCTCTGAACTGCGACAACAGCTGATTGATCAGGTGATACAGACAGTTTCCGAGGCCCACTTGACGACAGTAACGCCTACGAGGGCAAAAGTTGCCGAGGCTGATAGGAATTTTGCTGAGAAAATTACCAGAGGTGGCATGGTAAGATTTCATTTAAAGTTTTTTTATTAAATGGTTATTTTGCATGTAAGTGGGTTTTGATTTTCTTACTATTGATTATGATTTAACCCATATTTGATATAATTATTGCTTAACATACTCATAACTTTCCTTACAATTATTGCATTAAAGTAAGGTGGTCAATACCTTGAAAAATAGAGAATTTGCTGCAAGAAGTATACTAACAAAAAAGAAGTTCTAACTTTTTCATAGTCTAAGACCAAATTGTGTACTTTGAATTTCTTCTTTGTTTTTCCCAATGAGGCTTTCGGAGTAATGCTTTGAAACACAGAGTACTTATTTTCGTGACCAAAAGTGACCATAATTTTAAAATTTAGACACAAGAACATTTGGCTTTGTTGTGGCTGATATGGATTTTGAATAGATATTTTTACCTTGGTAACATAGAAATTCTACAGTACAAATCTTGCTATTGTTTAATCACAGGGAAAAGTCCAAAAAGGGATGTCAGATTAGAGTTACATTGTTGTATTAAAAAGTTTTTGTTGTTTTCTATTTCAGCCTGATCTGTCAAAGTTGTCAATCAGCCCGTCTCATATGTGGCAAAAGATGATAAAAAATATGGTGTTTGAAATAACTCAAGCTGTCAAGTTTTGCAAAAAACTGCCCGGTAAGATTCCTCACCATTTTCTAATTTTATGTTTTTAGAAAATATTGTTTTGTTATTGATAGAGAGGAAATTTTACCTCATCAGGATATTGTGTACAGGGGAGGAAATAGTATTTGCTCATAGGGAATTGTACCTGCTCAAGATATCATTGTGTAGGGGACGGAATGGTATCAGCTCAAGAAATTATTTTCTACGAGGAAGGGAATTGTACCTGAAAAAGATATCAGTGCCTATGAGGGAGGGTATTTTATCTGTTCAAGATACCATTGTCTGAGAGAAAAAAATGTATCATCTTAATATTGTGTTGCATTCCAAGGGAGGCAACTGTAATTGGTCAATCAGTTGAAAACCAATTATTCTGCATCAGGATGGATAGATGGACAACGTATATCACACGCTTTCACAGAATAATTCTAATCCAATATAATGGAAAAACATAAAGCGACATGAATTCTAATAAGCCCAAATTTCTTAAAATGTGTTAGTATTTAGAATGGTATTATGTTTATTATTTGCAGGTTTTGGTGAGATTCAACAGGATGACCAAATTGTGCTTATTAAGAAAGGTTCATTTGAGATTCTGCTTTGCCGTATGTGCCTTCTAGTAGACCATGTTAAGGAGGAAATGTTTGACCCTCCCATGGAAATGAAATGCCCCAGGTAAATTTATCCCTGCTAATCATGTATTTATTTTCAAAATTTATAGGTAGAAATTAAAAGATAAATGAGCCGCGTCACAACAAAACCAACATAATGCGTTTTTTGACCAGCATGGACCCAGACCAGCCTGCGCATCCGCACAGTCTGATCAGGATCCATGCTGTTCGCTTAGCAACTCTATTACAAGTAGAGAAACTGATAGCGAACAGGTCTGGATCCATGCTGGTCTGGATCCATGCTGGTCGCAAACGCATAATGTTGGTTTTGTCATGACGCGGCTCAAATTGTGACTGTTTGATACCAATTTGCTTTTCAAGGACTTGAATGCTTTCTTTGCAGAAATTTTAGAAATAGATGAAAGTTTTGTTAAAATTTATCACTATCATTTTCCTTTCATTAATATTAAAAATGAAATTTTTTGACACTTTGTAATCTTACATGTCAAGTTGTGACAGCCTGTAATCTGATATGCAAGATTTTGTTGTCAGGAAAGACATGACAGCCTGTAGTCTGATATGCGATATTTTGTTGTCAGATAAAATGTGACAGTCTTTTGTCAACTAAAATGTGATAGTGTGTAGTGTGATACCTTAATTTATTTTTTCATATTTCAGAATGATGATAAAGAACATGCCAATGGGTCCATTTGTTGATGAGTTCTTTAATGTTGCCGAGAAAATGAACCCACTCAGATTGACAGATGAGGAAATTGGAATCTTTTCTGCTGCCCTTATAATGTGTCCAGGTATGACTTGTTTTAATACTTGGTGTTGTTTCTTATCTTATTATCTACCAGTATGGAGACTCTACGGCTCAGTGGTGAAGGTCCGGAGGCTTTAAATCACACACCCCTTACCATGGTGTGTTTGGATTCTGGCCAAGGATTTGGATTCTTTCATGTGAGGAAGTTGTCCAATTAGCTTTAGGAAAGTTTATGGTTTTACTCTGTGTCCATTCTTGTCTGAAATACTGTGCCCATTCTTGGCCCCTTAAATAAATGCCTTGATTGGTAAAAACGCCCATTAATAGTGTTTTCTTGTCCAATCTGCACTAAATATCTTGGATTAGGGTTTTTTATTTTATTATATACACAAAGAGTTTAAAAGAAATGCCATTTTTATGAGCAATTATGTTATGTGATCATATTTTCTATTCCTATCTGCTTTAGATTTAAAAGAAATTTGTTAAATAGAGTTCTTGTTGCTTGTAAATCAGGAAGAAAAGATGTTGTATTGATGTATATTTCCATAATATTTGTATTATTTCATTTTTACTCTTGTGTATTACAGAACGCGAGGGACTGACCAATATACTGGCTGTGGAAAAATTGAACACACTTTTCTTACAGTCACTGTATTATGAAATGAGAAATAATCATAATGACTATGAAAGCAAATTTGCTCGGCTGATGAGCATAATCCCTGTGTTTAGAAACGTGAATAGAAAGCATTCGATGGCCTTGAATGGAATGAAAATGCAACGGGCGAACGTGATTTCAGAATTTCCGGAACTCCACAAAGAAATCTTTGATATTAAAGAAGATAATTAAAAAACTTTTAGGTATTCATGATGAATTGTGGGTAAAAAGAAAAGTTGAAGAAAAGGGGCTTTCCAAACTGTTCAGATCTCTTGAAACTCGCTGTTTTGTTTTCTATTCACAAGTTTGATGTTCACTAACATAATACCAGACTATCATAAAGACATGTTTCATGGAGCTGTGTAGCTATTTATAGAATTATAGACTGTGACATTGACTTGTGATCAAGAGTATGGAAAAGCTTGTTGAAACTTTAATAAGAAGACACACGGTGTCAAGCTTTCAAGTGCTTAGACTATAGAACTATTATATAATATATATATATTGATAAAAAGCAGAGGTACATTCTAGTATGTATATGCTTGTCTTTTCATGATATGAATATGAATCTATTAATATAATCTGTCTTTTGTAAAGTAAAGTTGTGATGACTCTTTAAGATTTACTCAGCAACCAGTTTATGGCAAATATTTTTTTGTTTAAATGATAAGATATTATATGTATAAGGACTGCTCATAGGTGCATGTCAGGGAAAGGTATATCTGTCAATGTCAGTGACTGTCATCTTGTTCAAACATGAAAGTTTTTTGCCACATTTGTTTTCTATTAAGACAGTTTTGAATAGTATCATTTTAAGTATGAATGATGTACCATGTTCTGAAGCAAGTTGTGAAAATTGTTAATGTTTTTTAAAGGTAAAACAGAAAAAAAAGTTAAAAAAAAAATTCATTAGAAATTATCTATATTATGTTGTTAAAGATAATTCATTACATTGTTTTATGTTGACATTTTTTAATACTATTTTTAGCTCACCTAAGCACATAGTGCAAATGTTGACTTAAAAATCCTTAACCTTGCTGGAACGGTAAGTGACTGAAGCCTTTGCCACCAGTGTAGAGCCAGGCCAGCCTAAGCATCCAAGGAGATGCAGTCTAACCAGGCTCTCTACTGGTTGGCTCACTCTAACATAAAATTTTCATTTTAAAGTCACTTGGGTCAAGTGTTGTGTAGCTAAAAAATAGCTTTTTATTAAGGGTTTGATACTCTTAACTTGCCATGGACAAGATGATAGGTAAATGAAATAATGATGTAGGTGAGCAATAAAGGGGCAATCATGGCCCTCTTGTAAGACTTTTAAGAAAAAAACCTTTAGTCTATCAATATACACCAATAGTTGAAAAATGAACAATCTTCAGTGTTAGTAAATGATTTCAAATATTGCCATGAATATGTAACCACTCAAATGTTTAAATATTTGTAATTTCTAGAGAATTAAAAAATAGTTAATTCCTTCATGGGCTACAAGTTTTCAGAGATTTGCCTGAAGTTCAGGTTTTTTATTCTCCTAAATGCACTCTTCTTTTTCTATATAAAACCAGTAAAAATTATGTTTAATTCAGGGTTTTTAAATTTTGTGATATTTAATTTGCACCCATGTTTCTTAACAGTATAGTTAAGTGGTTTTAATAACTTATGATAACTCTCTTGAAAGAATTAATTCTGTTTTGACGAGAGACAAGGGTTGTTCTTACGGGGTTCTTTCTTCATATCTGTCAAATGAAAATATTTATTTAATATTGTTGTAAACTTTTTCTAATGAAATGCATAGGTGGTAAAATGCATCTAATTCATCTGTAAAATGTCTTTATTATTGTAATATATATTTGTTACATGTAAGTGCTAAGGAACTGAGAACTCTGGAAAGGTTTTTTCTCTGTAAAAAAAAATAGGCGATTTACCCTATGTAATTGTATAAATGATTTGAATACAACACCTTGTGATACCTTATTTACCGGTTTACAAACTATATATAATTCATGACATTTTCTTTTAAAATGTTTTGGAAATGTACTGTTAAAATATACATTCTTTTAGTAAGAAAAATTTTTCTTGATTAATTTTTTTTTTTTTAACTTGATAAGAAATATATCTTGCTTTGAAATATAGTCACTGACTTTATAGGGCTGTTCAATCAGTTATTTTGATCTTTTTTTATTTTCTGGAAGCCAAAATGAGTTTTTATTGATCAAAATAGCATTTAGAATTTTTATATAGACAATCAAGAAGCCAATTTTAATGTAATTTATATGTGGTTATTTTTAGACTCAATCTTGTTGAGATTTTTTGCAGTTTATTCTCTTTATTGAAGACTCAATTTTAAAAACACACACCAAATGAATGTTAAGAAATTTACATTTTAATACGGTCATATGGTTTCTTTTTTGTTTGTATTTTTTTAGTCGGAGTACTCATTAAAGTTTTATCATGCAATAGTAACATTATTTTACAATATTGTCCATTGTTTTTTAACATTTTGAGAAATTTTATTGGTGAAATATTTTACGGGTGAACTGAACTGCTTCACGCCCATGTTTGTGATATTAGAATTTAATTTGTATATATTTTACAGCATTTTAGAACATGTTTTACTCATGAAATATTCAAATCTATTGGTGATTAATGTTTCTACTTTGATATAAATAGTAAGTACATGTATTACTTACAAAGTGACGGCTAATTCTGTTATTTTAAGTCACACTTTCTCATTTGTATCGGGTTTTATTTCATCTTTATTTCATTGAACATATTGCATTTTTTTCATATAAGTGAGATGTTAATTGAAAAAAAAGAAATATTGTGCTGTTGAAAAATATATACTGTGAAAATAATAAAAGTTTAGAAACACCAATTAAATTAACTTATTATTTTAAGACCCAAAGTATTCAAAGCTAAGTTGAACATGTATGTAATCTGTGCTTTATGAAGGTTCACTGTCGAGTACAGACCACAGGCATGCTACTAACTATGCCCTTAAAAGAGTTAATTTTGAAGTACAAAGGTGATGATGATTTACCACCGTGCAATTTCCCTCTCACATTTAAGGGCAATTTCCCTCGGCATCAATCAGAACATCGTCAGATATTTTCATACAAACTAAGTTGTGCCACCTCAATCATAAAACCCAACGTTAGAAACATGCATACTTGCCTTCATACACATTTGCCAATGCCCTGTACCTGCCTCTCCATGACATGAACACACCTAGGGAAACAAAATGACTGGAGGTTGAACATGAACAGGGTTGGATGTTATGAAGGCAATTCTCTTAAGCTCAAACTTAGATCCTGAGGTATTTGATTGGTCAAAAACTACCACAAAATGTACACTGACCAGTGAAAATCTTGAGATTCGAGAAAGATTTCGGAAAAAAAGTTTTATAACTTTAAGGCCAGGTTGCTTAGGAAAGATTTGCATTTGTTGTGGCTGCCTTTAAGTTCTATCTGAGATTGCAGTTATAGATAGGAACATTTTTTATACACTTCTTTTACATTGTTTTGATTAACATGTTTAGATGATACTGGTTAGTTGTCAAGGAAATCTGATTAGGTGGACCGACAAGCAGAGATATGACCAGAAACTAAAAATCATGGTCAAATACAAATAGTGTTTCCTTCATTTTGTTTCCTAATGTTAAGGCATTGAAAATGGTTGACAAAGTTTTGAAAATAGTTGATTAGGTATTGAAAATAGTTGATAAGGTATTGAAAATGGTTGAAAAGGCATTTAAAATTGTTTTCAAATGGCATTGAAAATTGTAGATGAAGCATTTAAAATGGTTGATTAGGTATTAGACATGGAAAATAATTGATCAGGTATTGAAAATGGTTCAAAGGGCATTGAAAATTGTAGATCAAGCATTCAAAATGGTTGATTGGGTATTAGGCATTGAAAATAATTGCTTAGGTTTTGAAAATGGTTGATAAGACATTGAAAATGATTGATAAAGCATTGACATTGGTTGATATGGCATTTAAAATTGTAGGTCAGTCATTGAAAATATTTGATTGAGTATAAGGTATTGAAAATAATTGATTAGGTTTTGAAAATGGTTGATAAGGTACTGAAAATGGTTTATTAGATACTGAAAATACCTTGAATTACTTCTGGGGGCAATAATGAAGAAATAAACAAAACTGAAGTTGCACGTGAAGTAGAATCTCTAAACCAAAATCAAGCAAAAGAGTTTGTTGTTCTAAAAATAGCAATGTATTAAAATACCTCCATTGTTGCAAGTAAGTAAGAAAAGATACAGAATGAACATAGATATTAGACAATATAGTGGAGAACAATCAGCATTATTGGAAGAAAGGACTACCTATGGTTACATAGAAGAAACATTTTGGCATGTTACGGATCATATTCCACATACATTGTATATATATCTGTATATTCCTCTCAAATAAAAGTTCTATTATTATTCAATATATGTCTTCAAAAACGACATGCCTGAAATGTTTCATTGTGTTAGTATGACAAGGGAGATAATCAAGTTATGCGGCGCATTTAAAAAGGAGTTGCTTCCCTTCATTTTTCATCGCAGTACAACTACCCTCCTGTCTCTCAAAATTTGTTATGTGGCAACACTCTGTAGCACCTTCTTTTTATTAGTCGCCGGTAGAAACCGGCGACTAAATTTGTAACAGTTTAATATTATACCTATGGTAGGAGAAGGCATTAATTTTTGTAAATAAAAGCATAACAATTACTGAAAATTAAAGACTACAATTGTTTTCGGTAATCTCAAAAATTCAAACATACAATAATGTTGCTAAATGAAATGAAATATTCAAATACTGACATCGTAAAAAGCAACGTTACAATATTTATAAAATGAATTAATGACGTATCCCTATGGACCAGTCATTGAATGTAGGGATGCTTTTTTCTTTTTTTAAAGTGTCAAGCGTTGCTATTTTATGATAAATAAATCATGCATGATATTTGAAATGACACTTTTAAATTATCTGGTTGTTTGCATCTTATGAGACCTATTCTATTTTTTATCTTATTTATTATAAACAGTTTCTCCCAGAATCACGTGACTACACGTTGTATGTTATTGGTATGAAATCTATAATAGTAACAAATGGCTGATAAGATAGACATACAGGTAATATGTGAATGGTTGGCAGCTGATAAAGTGCAAATCAAAGTAATTTTGTATGAAAAATCTCGGTATGACAGTAGGGGTCGGAATCGTATTGGATACACAGAGAAAACTAATAAACCATCTTTGTGTTGATAGTTTATCGCACTGAAAGGCAATTAAACATTAACTTTATTGTATGTAACGACAGGCATATTGATTTCAGCTAAATAATATATTTTTTCGATAGTGCATAAGAATAATTTGTTTATGCAGACACCACTTTTACAGTAGAATTGCATTGTTTTATGCAATAATTAAGCATATATATTTTCATAGTCACTTTGCAAATATTCGATGATCGGTAATAATTTGTCGGTAATTATCGGATGCTGAAGAAAACCATACGTTCAACGGTACATGTATAAAATAGAATTATAATCATATCACTTGCTTTACAAGCCTCGATGACAAGATGTTAGGTTTTAAGTTAGTTTCAAATTGAAGACTGTAGGTTCGATTTACAAGCCTCGATGACAAGATGTTAGATTTTAAGTTAGTTTCAAATTGAAGACTGTAGGTTCGATAAAGTGATTTTTTATGTTTTCTTTTATAATACTTTTTGTATTTTGCAAAACTTGACTGTTTATCAAAATTATGAAATAAAAAAGTGCTAGAAATGAAACACACGATTTATCAACTTATGTTTCATAAAGTTAAAAGATATAATAAAAATCAATTTATGAAAACTACACACAGGATTTGTCCGAGATTCGAGCTTGCGCCTACTACATGTAGGTTACTACCACTAGGCCATCGAGCAGTATTAATTGATATGATTATACATGTAATTAGAGAGTTTATTTCATTTATTCCATAAGGCTATTCGCCCATGATGGCAATACAAGCATACATATATACATGTACAATACAAAATGAGCATGATTTATGTGCATAATACAGCGAACAAAATTAATATTAGATTTACATAAACTTTTCATTGGAGAAGGTCAAGCATGACATACGAAAGCTTAATATTCTTAATAATTTCATTTCATATCATTTAAAGTATGACTTTAATAAAAATTTGTTAAGACTAGTAATCTGAAAAACATTATTTTCTCCTTAAATTACAATCAGAATTTGTATATATATATATATACATTGAGATACATGGACTAATATGTTATCTTTCTCGTAAAAGGAAAGATAACCCTTGCATGAATTTAGTACAATAATAACAATATTTATATATATAGTATAACAAGAACATACAAATTACATCCATTTTAACTACCAGCCTTACCGAAATAAAATGCAAGACGGGAATCATGGATTAAATTTAAGCATGAAACATGAAAATTGCATTAAATATCAATTTTCTACATGTCTTTTTTATCTAGAACGATGTTTTAAATTCACATTTTACAACTATGCATATAGGTAGCTTTACAACAAAAATAAGTCATTACTCAACTGAACCGTATAGCATTTCATTTCTCTTTTCAAAAGATTTATATACAAAAATTCCTAGTTTCTTTCTATTTGTATCATTTTCATTGTTTAACAATTCAATAAATTTTACCATATTTGGATGTTTCCAGTATTTCTTATGAATAAATTGTTTCCTTAATTCAGTATACATTGAACATTCTACTATAAAATGATATTCATCCTCTAAAACATTACAAATTAAACATTTTCGTTCATTAACTGGAGTTCTTGTAGGTCTGGACCAACGTCCAGCCTCTATTTGTAGCCTATGAGAGGAAACTCGTAATCTTACCATAGCCTGGCACAATTTGTTTGCATTAAAAATATCTAGATATGATTGAAACTCAAAATTTGCTATTGTCCTATAAAATAAAGCTCTACTAGAGTTATGTAATCTTTCATGCCAGTTTTGAACAAAATTATCCTTTAAACGTTGCTTTAAAATTGCTAGAAACATATCAATATCTCCTACACTCTGTTGAAACCAGACATCATAAAATCCTAAAGAACATAAAAGTTGTTTTAATTTCGAACACCAGTTTACTATATTTGGGTTATTTTCAATATCACTTTTCAACAATTTATAAACTCTACTAACATATTTGTTTTCATTACTACACAATATTTTCATCCAAAATTTTACAATATTGAAAAGATGTCTACAATGAAATGATATTCTACCAAGTTCTCCATAAATAAAATCATTTTGTGTAGTTTTTTTAACTCCCAAAATCTTTTTACAAAATTATAAGTGTACCCGTTCTATTGTTTGGCTAACCGTAAAACCCATTATCTCACTACCGTAGTTTAATATAGGTGTAATTAATGTATCAAAAAGGTTTAGCTTATGCCTTGGTTTAATATACGTAAATTTATATAAATATTTATTTAGTTTAAAAATAGCTTTTTGTGCTTGTCCAGCTAACATTGTTTGTGCTTTTGTAACTGATCCCCCACAAGTAAATACAATACCAAGATATGTAAATGTATTAACAATTTCAATCAAATTACCATCATAATAAAACTGAAGATCACTTGGAAGTCTACCACCTCTTTTAAAAATCATAACTTTCGTTTTAGATACATTGACTTTTAACTTCCATGTATTGCAATAATCATACAAGAGACATATATTGTGTTGAAGTTCTTCTGCTGAGTTTGCAAAAATTACGATATCGTCCGCATATAATAACAAGAAAACTTTAAACATATTTACATCTATTCCTTCAACACCACTTTTTAAAAATGTATCTTCTAAGTCGTTTAAGAACATAGAAAAAAGAAATGGTGACAAACATTCACCTTGTCTTACCCCTAGTGTACATGTAAATTCATTACTTAAATTATTCAAATACTTTACTTTTGATTTTACACATTTGTACATAGATTGAATGACATCTAAAATTTTTCCCTCTTAACCCTAACTGAATAAGCTTGTACCAAAGATTTTCCCTAACAACGTAATCAAATGCTTTACTGTAGTCAACAAATAGACAAAAAAGTTGTTTTCCTTGATTTATAAAATGCGATATTAAACCATTTAAAACAAAAACATTATCTATAGTACTCATATTTGATCTAAAACCCGCCTGAGCTTCAATATAGACATTATATTTTTCAGCCCAATTTTTTAACCTTGTATTAATTACACTTGAAAATAATTTACCAAGACTACTTAACAATGTGATACCTCTATAATTTTCTACTTCATTAACACTACCTTTCTTATGTAACGGAATGACATATCCTTCTGGCCATCTATCAGGAAAATATCCAGTTTCAAAAATTTTATTAAATAAAACACATAATAAAGGAATAAAAACATCTTTTCCTGATATAAAAAATTCATTAAGTAGCAAATCTGGGCCTGCAGATCGATTACGTTTTAATTGATTAATTGCTTGTTTTATCTCATATTCTGTAATTATTACATTTAACTCTTGAAACATGACTTTAAATTCTTCATCTCTATATCTACTATTAAACTCTAATATATCATCATCAGGAACAAAAAATCTATCAGCTGGGTTATTTACAGCTCTAAAATAATGTTCAAAATTCGATAATGGAATTTCTGCCGGTTTAAGCCCTGCAGACTCTTTTAACATATTCCAGTATAAACGAGCATTCTTCAGTTTATTGTTTTCAAAATTTGACGTTTTCTGCTTATCATATTCAAATCTACATGTACGTAATAATTTTTTATATTCTGATCTACATTTAACCATATTAATTCTATTTTCGTCACAAGGGTTATTACGATAACAATTTAAAAGTCGTAAAAATGCATATCTTTTTTCGGCACATTCATTATTATACCAAGGGCAATCAGTCTTAACGCTATGCTAACTATTTAAATTATTAATAACTTTTATATTTTTCTTAAATAGAGGTGATGCAACATCATCTATAATATTTTCAAAATTATTCAGACAATCATTTATAGTATTGCCTTCATTACATAATAAAATATCATCTTTTAATCCATTAATCTTTTCTTTTACGTCAGTACAATTCAAACGATGAACAAACTCTGAACATAAATCGTTGTTCCACGCATATTTCATTTTAACGGTATCTGATATA
Organism: Ruditapes philippinarum; assembly: GCF_026571515.1. Taxonomy (NCBI): domain Eukaryota; kingdom Metazoa; phylum Mollusca; class Bivalvia; order Venerida; family Veneridae; genus Ruditapes; species Ruditapes philippinarum. The sequence goes on along the minus strand of NW_026853088.1, from coordinate 1,861 downwards.
TTTTCATCAATACACAAAGGAACATTTACATTTTTATCAAACACAATATCAAACTCAATAAGACAGTGATCAGATAAAATATTTGGTTCATGTACATTAAATTTTTTAACATGTTTAAAAGAATTTTGTTTACATAATACATAATCAATAACACTAGCACCACGATTATTTACAAAAGTATAATTACCAATATTCAAATCGTTTCCTGATCTACCATTTAGTATTCGTAACCCTGTTTGTTTACAAAAATCAATTAAAGCTAATCCATTATTATTAACATGACCGTGATCTTTTGATATTCTGGGTGACTCATTATCAATAATATAATCATCAGGTAAAATATCTATATGTGTCATATTATCAAATGCAACAAAATCTGGTAAATTTGAGGTACGTGCGTTATAATCGCCACAAAGGAAATAATGTGAATGCGTGGAAGAATCATTTTCTATAAAAATACATGAATCAATCAAACGATCGAAAATATTGTCATTCACTAGTGATTGTCTACTACTGTCATTTGGTATGACATAACATAAACCAATGTAGAGATCTTCAATGGTATTCAACGTACATGACTTTATCTTGATCCATAAGATGTCATCTTTACTTTGATACACAAGCATATCTGGAGAGAACAGTTTATTTCTAATGTACAAAATTATACCTCCAGAATTACGCTTACACGATTTTTTAATCATAGTTCTGTTCAATACAAAATATTCAAAACCTTTCACGTTTAATTCCGACAACTCATTTGTCCATGATTCAGTTAATAAAATTATGTCATTATTATCAAAAATTGATTTTAACTCTTCAGATTCAAGTTTATTAGTTCTTTTTGTAACCAAACCATTTATATTCAATAATGCAATACGAATTTGTACCTTCCCCGACGTATCCTAGTTATTGCCTTGATGCGCTTTCGGTGTAAGTGGGTCAGCGATGGATTTACCTGTTGATCTATTTTTAGACGCAGGTGAAAACCCGTTTCTCTTTCTAGACATACTTCGATTGTACGGGTTTTATATTATATTATTTATTTATTAATTATACTTACAATAAAATCGTTAACATTAATCATAATAAGTTATGTAAGCAAAGGAAACAGCTCCCGAAAATTATTGAGTCACAGGTAAATATTGCCAAACAATACTTGCTTATTTATTACATTTGTAATGATAAGAGTTTCTTGACAAAATTGCTAAGCAAGTTTGATTCAAATATGATGTTTTATTATAACATAAGATAAATATTTTGCATAAAACTCTCAGCAAGAAAGATATAATTGTGGCAATTAAATGAAAACGTGTTTATGAATAAACATTACTCAACTTATTGTTCCTCTTTTCTTTATACTCGAACCATTAAACTGATATGTTCTTTTATTTATGATAATACAATCATATTTCTATCCGGCGACTTGATGCTTTAGCATCAAAATCTCTACTTGTTTTTTTATGAGATTGCTATTTGAAATTACCGCAGACGGAGACAAAATCATTGAGTAATATATGTGTCATTGAGCAAAGAAAATCGGTTGACATATTTCTATATACGAGTTTTGTTTTGAAATCTTCAACCCTTTAATCGATCTCCAGCCAGGTTTAAAAGCTCAAATACATAATATTTGAAATCCTTGCATAGATCAAGTGATGCACTTAAAATGAAATGAAAAATGCAAAAATAATGAAGAAATAGTTAAAATGAATATGATTTTTGACTCTGTATCACTACAAAAAGCGTGAATTAAATAGGAAATTTGTTGTTTTATATACAAGATTGAAATATATTTCACTCGTGAACACCAGTTATTATGTTTTCACCCAAGGCTACGCATCTTACAATATTGCATCTGGTT
>NW_026853087.1:0-5162 GCF_026571515.1 Ruditapes philippinarum | reverse complement strand
AGTTAGGTTCTGCTTAAGCCGGTGTTAAAGGGGTGGACAGTAGCTTGCACATGGCAACTTCCTTTCATGAACAGGCTTCTTTTTAACCAAACCTGTAACAGTTTCCTTTTTTCCGTTTGAAGTGTTCTTAAAGGCTTTCGGCTTTCTATTGAAATAGTTGAAGAAATCAAAATCAAAATATTATTATGTAAGTCGAATTAATAGATATTAAGCATTGATACAGAATAATTGAAGACAAATACATAACAACTGATAAAATAGGAATATACATGAGGTGAAGTTCAACCTTCGTCATTTAGTTTCGCATTTTCCGAAATCTAAACAGATTTTAATTTCTATTGAAGATATTGAAATGTAATTTAATCTAGATACAAATGACAGTGAAAAGATTTCTTAAGGTTAAGTTTGTATGTTTAAAATACTTAAATGGGTATCGAACAGTTCACTTTATTAAATTGCAAATTTGTAAAGCGTATATTCTTTAAAATATCTAAACGCCAATGAATGTATTGCTAGTTATACATGTATCCAATGCAAGTGGCCCTGTCATAGCCTACTGTACTTTCAAATAAGACCAGTCCGTTAAGAGATAAAATGTCATAAAGATTCTGAAAAAAAAGTGAGTAAACTTTTATTTTGCAAGATGAAAAAAGATTCTTATAGTCTCAAGATTAGTCCATAATGTTAAGGGTCGCCTACCAATTAGATGCTTAAATATTCATATCATAATTCAAATCGTGCTTATAAATTCTATTTATATATATACAATTTATTGATTATATTTGTTTAGCAAAATCAAATTCTGTTGAATGGCAACAAGATATTAAAATTGGAGACATCATTTCCACAAACAACAACGGATTGCACGTTCAAAGTGGCGGAACATTTTATATGTACACAAATATACAGTTCAAGAAAGATAATTGCACGGATGGCGAGTGAGTATCATAGGTTATGATATAAGTAATAAAATTTACGTACACACGTATAAAAACATGATGATGTGATAGTAAATTACTTTTGTAAATTTCATTAATTTTAGAAAATATTATGAATAGAAAAAAACAGAATTAACAAAAACCGCCAAAAACGGCAGAATTGAAACTTTTGCAGCATTGGTTTGATTGAGCCTGTTCATGGACAGCTACCGTTCATACCCACTTGCATCGGCTTAAGCAGAATTCAACATTTAAACATGTAAAGCTCAGTTTGTTTTATTGATTTAGTAAAAAGATGATGTGTAAGTCATAAACGTCTGACTACATAGAACTGTAGTAATAGGGACAGTTCTGAATGGATGAAATAAAATGGCATTCATTGGCGTCAGAGAGTAACAAATGACACTGATGAATTTATAAAACACGAAGCTGGTTATACACTATTACCTTTTTTTTTTCAGGGTGTTTCAATATGAAATAATAGAGGACAGAGTAGGGTATAGCAATGCTATAGCACATGTTAAGCAGAGTTGCATGGGTGTCACGAACTCCTTCTCACTGTCCTTAAATTTTCAAAAAGTCATTAGGGTACCGAGTCATGAAACCGCTTCTTACTATATAAACGTTGTTTCTCATTCGTTGTCCCCAAATCCTTGGGCCCATGTATTCGGTATCCTGGAAATTTGAGTTGATGTCAAGTATTCTTTTCAAATCTGATCTGATTATAGTTGTTTATTTATATATGAAGATGGATTTATCATTATAACAAGAGTATAATGGATTAATGGCAAATTTTAACGATCTCAGTTTTGTTGTTGTTTGTCGATTATTTTATGTATATATATATATGTTGGTACCTATGTATTTATTCATTGTATGTTTTATTCATTAAAATATAATTGTATTATGTTTTATCATTTCCATTTCATGCTTGTAAGCATATATGGAATTAATGAAACTGGTTAAAATTGCTCAACAATAGAATTTAGTCATTTTACTCTGAAACAGTCGGCTTATATTGTCTAACATTTGAAATCAAGATATTTTTGGATTGTGCAAAATTGGTACTATTAACCGCTTTCAGGGACCTGAATCATCTTATTAACGCCTTGTCTGTTTCATTATTTCAAATCATATTAGAAATAATGTCCAAAACGAAGGTACTTAAAGGCCTCAACAGACGGTAGGATTTTGAAGTACAGACACATCTTAATGTGTGAAGGCTACTATTTCTTGATTTCGGAAACCTTATGTCAAGATGTAAGGGATATGACATGTTCTATTTTGAAAATCTTGTCGTACCGATTTTTATAGACCTCCCACAATGACAAGTAACAGATAACCAAATTATCTCCTGATAATGGGTGTAATGAATGAAATTCCAGAACAATAAGGGCTAAAAGGTAAACATAGTAGTAAGATGGGGTAAAAATGATGTTGAAAAACTCTTCAGGAGACCCAAAGTTGTGTTATGTTCAAATCCCAAAATATTCCGAAAATGATTATGTCAAGGTATTGAATTGTTCTCTAATTAGGGAAGGGGAGGTAGTTTGTAGGCGACCAGATAGCTTAGTCAGCAGAGCCGCAGTACGGTATTCCGAGGGTCCTAGGTTTTGAGTCTCAGTCAGGCTTCACATTAAAATATATATATATATATATATATATATATATATATATATATATATATATATATATATATATATATATATATATATATATATATATATATATATATATATATATATATATATATATATATATATATAAATTGGATGTTTTTCAATCATTACTCATGGCGAAAAAAGTATTTAGTGAGTAAAGTATGTAAAGGATCAATGTAAAGGGATCCTTTTTAGGGGAAACCTCAGATGATTCTTACAGTGTAGAATTACCGTCTGAATGCAAGTGTTGTATAGCTTTGAAAATTGTACATCTTATTAGTCGCCGGTAGAAACCGGCGACTATATTTGTAACAGTTTAATATTATATCTATGGTAGGAGAAGGCCTTAAAATCTGAAAATAAAAGCAAATCAATTACTGAACAATTAAGGACCACAATTATTTTTCAGAATCTTAAAAATTCAAAAATAAATTAACGTTGCTAAATGAAATGAAATATACAAATATTGACATCTTAAAAAGCAACATTACAATTTTCATAAAAAGAATTAATAACGTATCCCTATGGACCAGTCATTGAATTTAGGGATACTTTTACTTTTTTCTAAGTGTCAAGCGTTGCTATTTTATGATTGATAAATCATGAATGATATTTAAAATGACACATTTAAATTATCTGGTTGTTTATATCTTATGACACCTATTATATTTCATTATTTTATCTAATTATAAACAGATTCTCCCTGTTCTATTGTAAGAATCACGTGACTACACGTTGTATGTTAGTGTTATAGAATCTATTAATAGTAACAGATTGCTGATAAGACATACTAGTTAGAAAACGGTATGGCGGCTAATTAGATGCAAATGTATAAATAATTACAAAGTTATCTTTCATTAATCAGTTTCATATTTTATATCATTAGAAAGGATTAGCACATTAAAGAATTAAATAAATTTTCAAAACCTTTTCATTTTATCTTGGTAAAGGGTTAAATTTTGCCCTTTCTGTCAACGTTCAATAGTTTAGTTTAGGTTGAAATCACAAAATAGATTTATGCTAAAGAGGCACATTTATTGACATAAATAGTGGTAATCGTCGTCTTCGTTATATCCCGTAGATTTCCGTCGCGCAGGTTATCAAAACGGTACGACACATAATGAAAACTAATAAAATATCTTTTTGTTAATATTTTATCGAACTGAAAGGCAAGTAAACGTTAACTATATCGTATGTAACGACAGGAATATTGATTTCAACTAAATAACTTATTTTTTCGATAGCGCAAAAAATAGTTTTATGAAAACTGCAAAAGGGATTTTCAAAAATTCGAATTTGGCCTACTAGGTCACAACTTCGTCCTATACTTACCACATGTAGGCCATTGAGCAATATTAATTAATTCAATATCGAGATCTATACTATCAATAAAATCTTTAGCATAAATCATAATAAGTTACGTAAACTAACGTAAGAAATACTTGCTTAATAATCATAGCAGTTCCTTAACAATATTGCTAAGCAAGTTTGCTTCATATATGATGTTTTATTGTGAATAAACAGTTACTCAGCATAAATTGTTCCTCTTAATATTTCTTTATACCTGAACCATTAATTAAACTGATTTTTTTTATATTTATGATAATACAGTCATTTTCTATCCGGCGACTTGATGCTTTAGCATCAAAATCTCTACTTGTCTCTAATTAGTGCTGTAAAGCTAAATCCTACCGTCTGTTGAGGCCTTAAGATATGTAATCGATCACTTGAAGCATTTTTTTACAAGTGCATAATGCTTAAAATATATATGAATAAATTGGACGGGAAACCGCTTTGTATTCAAAACAAACGCTAAGAAAAATTTCAATACGCATGCTCATGGTGGTTTGAGAAATTAGATGCAATAAATTTCGTTTGTGAAATATATGAATTTGAACGAGGACCAAAATTGTTCAAGATATTACATGGAAAGCTCAAAAATGAAAAAAGTTGCTTGTTGTACATTGTATTATAGGGCAGACAAATCAACTACATGTATGTTTATTGTGTATTACTGTACATAATATATGAAATAAAGGGCATGCATATCGAATATTAAAATTGTTACAGTTTATATGTTTTTGTTCTATCGTTTGTTTATAATTATTTTATCAATTATGGCACGTGCAGAAGATAAAAACAGGTGTTTTCACCGAACAATACGGTTTGTTTTCATTTGTATAATCCAGGTGTCTGTGTCACTTGTCTCAATTTCATAAAATGAAAATTATACCAGTATTCACTTTAAGTAGCTATATATTTGCAACAAACAAACGACTGACAGGAATAAACGGAATAAACCTATGAATTAGAAAACAAAAGAAAAACATTCTATAAAGAAATGTTGAATAAAGAGCTTAACTGAATTTAACCATGTTTTCGACATCTTGGAGAATACTTAAAATCAGCCCATGATTATACAAACAAAGTGTCGCATGGCCGAGTGGTTAACGCTTCGGACTAGTATACTAATGATTGCTATCTGTATGGGTTCAATCCTCATCAGGGCCGCGTCGTTGTTTTCTTAAGCAAGGAGGTTTACACTTATTACTTGGTACTGGTT
>NW_026853086.1:0-9459 GCF_026571515.1 Ruditapes philippinarum | reverse complement strand
CATTGAAACATCGTTAATTTAGAGTCTTTATATATATATACTTTTTTAAATTTATACACTTTGTTTTCAATTTAGAATATATTTACATATGAAGAGGTAATGTCCAACAATATATTGACCTGGCACTTCATTAACTTTCGTAAAGGTCATTGGATAAACACTGGTGTCTAACGAATGCATCGATATATTTGTGAATTGGTATAGATGCCGGGCTGCCAATCATAAGGCCTCTGGTTCGATTCCTAACCAACACCACGTTATGAAGATAAACTTGTTTTGAATTTACTTTCAAGAACTAATTAGAAATTGTTTAACTACATGTGGTTTTAGGATACCTTTTAAGTAGTGTTTATAGATATGATTCCTTTTGTTTTTTTGAGACGTTTCCATAAATAGTCAGACGTACGGACAGTCGCAAAATTTGTGTCTAGAACGGTTTTCTTTGTGACATTATGCAGTTGTATACAACACAAAGAAACGGATTGTACGAATTTAAAGGGAATGGCCTTTTTAAAATTAAAATAAAAAAGAAATAAAAGTGGCGAACCACAGGATTTGAACCTACGAGCTTACGTCTTTATTCTCGAAGTGAAAGACCTTTACCGCTTGCGCTAAGAGAGATTCTGAATTTAGACCATTTAACAATTGTTTATGTACATTCATTTCGATTTACAAGCAGATAATCGCGATTACGGAATAAATCGACTATAGGGTCAAATGCAAGAGTGCCAGGTCAATATTGTTGGACAGTACGATATTATTTGAGCTCTTAATCTTTGAGTTTATTGCATATATATTTTTGTCAAATTTGTTTAAAAATGTTTAAAGATAAAAATGTGATTTACTTTCGCTATCAGGTAATTTCTGCTATGCCCAAATACGAAGAAATCAAGTTTTATGTTTATTGGCAAATGACAATTAACATTGATTGTCTTGTCATTTTCACACATGAGTTTGCTGCATCTTTTGTATTCGTGTATAAATCTGAATCTATATTAAGACTTAAAACGATTTTGGATATTATATTGGGAATTTTTTAGGAAAGGAAGCACGTTTCAGACATTTTATTTCGTCTCACTGTCAAGACTGATTAGAATAAGAAATGACAATGGCAGATTATTGCGCTGATGCGGAGAAATATGAGTATTATATAAAAAAAAAGTAGAGAATAGATAAATGACTCTATACATAAATTAAACAACTCAGTTGTACAGAAAGCAGTTTTATATTAAAAGATAAATAATTTTGATATTTTATAGTATCTTTCTAAATGACTTAATTGTTTGTGTCATTCACTTAAAAATACCAGTATTTTTCTACATTTTTTTATAGAACCCTTAAATTGTATACAGCGGAAGGATAAATTAAAAACTGAAATGCAAAAATTTTTGTTTTCATTTTATTAATGATAATTTTGACAGATCGACTTCGTTTTGCAACGTCATCTTATTTTATATTTCATGACATCAACTGATATGTGTTTGTAAAATAAAATAATCAAAAATTCATTCTGAAACAGACAGACAGTAAGAAGTTATGCCATTGAATTAATGTATGAATTGGTCAAACTTCCACATATGATAAACATAGAATAAGATACAGACATTGTATGTATTTTAGCTGTTTTCAAGAGTTTAAGATATTTTAATGTTTTATATGTATTTTTATTACCAAACTATGGCGTATTAAAGCAGAGATTATACTGATATATACTTATTGCCGAATTGTCTATGAAAAAGTATATATATTGATTAATACGCATATGAAAACTGCTGGATATATTATATTTTGATAATTTCTTACTATACGTGCTGCTCTCTTCAATTTCAAGACGACATTTCCTGTGTTTTTATTTGAACGGAATAAACATTTCTTCACTATTACTCAAGTTATAGCTTTAGAAATAGTATCATTACTAATAATATGATGATGACTTTACACACAAATTGAAATAGCTTGAACTCTGCCAATTTCTGTTTCTACTTCCAGTAAAGGTCAAATTCGTGTTTCTGTTTCGAAGAAAATGTCAGTTTCTCGGCTGGACATTTGTGACATAGTTCAACAGAGTGACAAGTCACGATTTTAATCAACTGCACAAATAAAACTTACACAATACTTCCTGCTTTCTTGTTTTCTCCAAGTATTGATGACCGTCGTATTAACACATCTGTGGATATTTCAAAATTCCAAACTTCACCATTTTCATGTTTAAATTGTGAATTCTGCTTAAGCCGGTGGTAGGTGGGGGTTGACGGTAACTTACACTTTCCAGTACCATTCATGAAGGGCCGTTCATGATTAAGCTTAATGAAACCGAGCCTGCAACATTTTCAATTTTGTCGTTTTGGGTGTTCTTTAGGGATTCAGTTTTTCTCTATTTTACGATATTTTAATCAAGGAAGCGAGACTTAACTTGCACATGTAGTTCATGTATAATTATACATCTTTACCTAAATTTTCTCTACCACTTTATTCTTTGATGAAATTCGTTGCATGTGTTTTGTGTTCAATAATTGCTTCATCATTAGCCCTTGTTTTTCCACTTACATGCCAGTAAATTCATGTCGTTCTGTCCACTCTTATTTTATGTAAATGCAAAACTACTTTTCTGTCACTTCTTTGATTCAAAGAATGAAAACAGTCAAGGAACATTCAAATTAACTTATTACGAACTTCTTTCTTGGCTTTAGAATATTATCAGTATTTTTTGTAATGTCATTTTGAAAACCTTAGACATACTTTATATCTTTTAGATCTTGTGTATTATTACATTTTATACTTGTAAGATATATTTGTATATACAAATACACGTACATGTATATTGGTTTTTTTATTATGTTATTGTATTCTAGAATTGTCTCTGCATGTCTGATTATTTATCCGATTTTGTGCCCACACACTGGCATAATTTCATATTTTCAGCCTATTCTGAATATTGGAAGCTCTTTTTCCATATAAAATGTTTCCAAAAACAGACTGATTGGAAAAAAGTAATTTTCGAGAATTATATCAGTTCCTTAGAAAATACCAAACATTGTTTTTGCGCGGTTATATAACTGCAAAGGTATTTGTTCTTATAAGATCAACGTCAATCCTTTCATTACTTCTTTTTTCTGCCAATATTTTTGAAAACGAAAGAGAAATACTTATTGTCAGATTTCAAAACATTTTGAAACATTTCATTAAGAAATAAAATTTTCTTTCATTGAATAGAATAAACTATAAATATAAAGACATGTTCAAAATGGCAATGCATTTAAATTTGATCTAGGCACTTTGCTAACATCTTACTTAAAATTTTTTGGATTGTTTTGTCATATTCTTATTCCAGGAGGTCGAACATATAGCGGTGCGATACTCATTTAAGCGAGGCGAAATCATGCAGTACGGACTAATGGCTGACGTAAGCGAAAACGAAAGTGGGTATGAGTATCTCTTATTTCCGAATATTTGTTGTCTATTGTAATTTCTTGAAGAATAGCATTGGGCATGCCGATCAGAACTTATTTTTGTGCATGATCGTCAAAATAAAATACAAAATTTTATACCGTTAAGGAAGTTATTGAGGTATTTGTTGCTGCAAATTCAACCGTCAACCTGATATGCACATGTAAACAAAAAATGCATCAGTAGTTTTAAAACGAACGAGATATTCGATTAGTTTAAGTCCCAACATGTTTATTTTTTATAACAAAACGTTATACAAGAGTAGTTTTCCATATCTATCCGAAAATATAATGTTTGTATACAATAACGTACAAAACCGTAACCCAAACAATATGTCCAGGAGGTCTTCGCATGGCATGGCCATTTTTTGTGCCGGCGTTTTGTTCTTTATGTATATAAATTGCATAAAAACAATATATTCTAAAGTCAACCATTAAAACACCATTTATCTGATTTCGTTGCGGATTCATTTTCGTACAACTTTGGAGGGTTTTCTTTGCACAAACTGAGAACCAAATCTCTAACCCAAAAACTTTGTCCATGAGATTGATTTCCGCATGGCATGGTCAATTTTTGGACCGGAGTTTTGTGTTTTCTCTATATAAAGTGCATAATAGTTCTTGAAAAAAACACCATATTCTAGATCCAACCGTTTAAACACCAATCGCCTGATTCTGTTTCAAATTCGTTTTTGTACAACTATGGAACATCTTCTTTGCACAAAAAGAAGAACAAAGCCCTAACAGAAGCAATATGTCCGGGAGGTTTCCGCATGGCTTGGTCGTTTTGGGACCGGCATTTTGCCGTTTTCGATATAATAAACTAAATATTTGCAAAGTCACGTGATGGACATAACACGTTCCTAATATTGTGTTTAACATTTTCTTTTATCGATCACAACTTGACAGGAATGTAATTCAGTGGTGTTAGACAGAACGCGCTTTAGAGCACGTTCTTAAAGGAATTGACGTCATGCACAGCTAGCCATTGTAAAACGAACGCTTCGTACTTACAAAAAAGATGGAATAATCAAATACATTTTGATGGTTTACAGAGCAATATAAGGCACATGATAGCAAGACGACCGCATAAAATGGTCGTTATTTTTGACCAGGGATTTGTTCTGTAATTTTATTAAGTCTCAGAAATTTCGTTAAAAAACACCATATTCTACAGTCTACCGTTTAAACACCATTTGTCTGATTCTTTTGCAGATTCGCTTTTCTACTTTGTAGGATCTTTTTTGCACAGAATAAGGACCAAAGCCCTAATCCAAGCGATATGTCCGTGAGATTTCCGCGTTGCATGCCCATTTTTGAGAGCGGCGATTTGTTTTTTCTCTATATAAAGTTCATAAAAAAAACACTATATTCTAGAGCCAACCGTTAAGACACCATTCGTCTGATTCCGTTGCAAATTGGTTTTTTACAACTTTGGAAAGTTTACAACTTTGCACAAAATGGGCACCAAAGGCCTAACCCAAACAAAATTTCCGGGGGATTTCCGCGTGGCATGTCCATTTTTTGGACCTAAGATCTGTTTTTACCTCTATATACAGTGCATACATTTTCGTAAAAAAACACGTTCACAAATGCCCAAAATTCAGATATTGATTTCTGAAGACAAATGAACTTACCTATCAATTATTGACAATTAGGGAACAAAACACGATTCCAAAGACTTTTTCTGGTCGGACAAGGATGAAAACAGATCGGACACACAACGCTAAATTACAGCAAATGTACGTAAACTATACAATATCGGTATGTCTTTACAATTGTGTTAACTGTTGCATGAAAGTCATAACATAAATGATAGACATAATATTAATGTCAAAACAAAACAAAAAGCATTTCGAAAAGAAAATCTGTTCTATCTGCGTCTGCTTTAATTTGTTTAAAGAAACTTTCCAGTTTATGTGTAACAATTTATTTTGAAATCATTGTTTTACTTTATTACATGACTTTTTTTCAAGATGATATCGCCGAAAGGTTTTTTTACATGAATAGATAATAATGAAATAAAGAAAGAGAAAACCAAATTATTATACTTAAATATCAAACTTGAATGATTTTCTAACCATTCCTCTCTATGTGCGATATCAATAAGTCTTTCCCTTTATGTTTTGATGTATTTCAATTTATTTTATTACTATGTCTGATACTTTAATATTTATTTTCCTATCTAATTTCTTGAGGAAACTGTATTTTCCTAATCTGTAAACCATATACAGGAAGTTATTTGATTTACTTCAATTCCCTAAACGCTATTTAAGTATATGAGCCTTGCACATGTTATTTGCTGTAATATATCGCCATTTGCTTAGCAATTTCTTTTTTCTTCTCTCATTGCTACCCAATTTGTCATCTTTTTTGCTTAATTTCTCTTATATACTTTTTGACAATTGATTATCTCACTCATGATTTTAATGTATCTCTCTTGTTTCCCAAGTAATAATCTTAAATATCTAGAAATAAGGTTAAATCAAAAATGTCTTTTGCTGCCAAAGCATTTTTGCAACTGTGTAGGTTTTTGTCTCTACTCTCACTATCATCCTTGCATACACCAGTCTAAAATATTTGATGGTAATCGTGTACATGTACTTTTATATATTTCTGCACTATAATATTAATTATTTTAATGATTTATTTACAAAAAAAGACAAGCACATAGCCAACGACAACGAACATTGAATAAACATAAGAATTGTGTCAATACATCACTCAATACTTAAGTACATTACTCGCATGTGTAGGCGATTTGATATATGATATAAATAACAAAATATTACTTTACTCACACCTAAAATATCATCGAATGCACTTGATCTCACAGTTATAAGTGTTACTGTTTAATGCAATGAGACATCAGGAAATTTAAATGTCGTTTGTATCTGTCTATAATGTCCTACAGTGTCATGTCTATAGACGAGGTATTATTGTTCTACAATTAGAGGATTGACCTGGCAATTATTCGTGTGTAGTATTCTAATATACGCCTTAAATTGTCTGTAACAACATTTTTACTGTTAAATTTTCTCCTTTACTTTACAGTTGTATATTAAAATTCAGTTCAGTTGTAAATATTTCAGTTAAATGACCGGCCAATTCGATATGTCTATTGTCAATGCCATTATTTTATAATTTCTATATTCAAATATCAAAAGAAATATTACTTTATAACAGAAAAAGAACTCATTGTTTTTCGTCTAAACAAATCTTTTATATCTACAAATGGATATACTCATAAATATAAAACTTATTTAACTAGGAGTTATTGAATTTGTCTCCCTCTGTATCAGTTTAATCAATAGAGCAAAATAGAATAAAATAGCATAGAATAGCAGTTAAAAGAAAGCTGGTATTTTTGTTATGATGGCAATAAACCAGTGATTTATTTTCCATGTGACTTAGACAATCATAAACATCGACATTATGACAGAAAAATAAACAGTACGATAGAAATGTTTGTAAGCTTTAATACTCTGAAATTATTTGCAATAAAAGCAACATTATTTAGGCTGCAAATATCCAACATAGTTGATAAAAAATAATCTTTGTACCATGTATTGCAAGTCTATTTAATTCAATATTTAACAAGACTTACGAATGAACCGTATGAACACATCTGAGAATGTTTCTAAATTCAAAATTTCAACATTTCTGTGTTTAAATGTTGAATTCTGCTTAAGCCGGTGCTAGAGGGCGTGGACGGTAACTTGCACTATCCAGTACCGTCCATGAACAGGTTCAATCAAACCGAGCATGCAACATTTTCAATTTTGCTGTGTTGGGCTTTCTTTAAGGATTCTGCTTTTCTCTAGTTTACGATTACAAGTAATTGCTTCTTCCGATCCTTGTATAATATTCTAAAATAGAGCAAAAAATAGAGAAGTCCTGTAACCTAAAATAACATGTATATTATAAACCTTCCCTGATAACAGGTGTTATGTGGCGCGGACGGTACACCCGGTGATCACCTAACACCCTATTCCTCATTTGACAACAGATAAGTAGTATCCATCATATTTGTAGTGGCATTAAGACATCACAATATGTCAATGGCGATATTATGTTAAAATACAAATTAAGCACAGACAATTTGATGTTGTTGTAATTATAAAAGCCCGCAGTCTCTTCTCCCATCTCTTTAAGACACATTTTCGATGAGTACATTATTGTATATAAAGTAACATTTTGGTGTTGCTAAATGATTTATTGATTCTCATAAATGTAGGATCGACTTCGTTAAGTCGTCCACCAAAATTGTTATTAGATCATTTGGTTATATTAGTTCTGTGTTGCTTGCTGATATATCTGAGAGGTTTGTGTATAGACAAATAGGTATCAAATATTTACCGTGGAAGAAACAAAGACTCTGGTGAAAATAATGAACTGTTACGATGCAATCTAAATCAGGTTTTCCAGTCTGCCATAAATGATATATATTGCAAGGCATGAAGTTAAATAGAAATAACATTAGTTATGACGAGGACAATGATTCCTGTTTACCTTCTTATTGTTTGAAAGTTTTGTCTGTATTACATTTTATATGTACAAAGAAAATGTAAATTGCATTTAAGCTTCATAAAATAGATAAATACAGAATCCCTAAAGAAAGCCCAACACGGCAAAATTGAAAATGTTGCAGGCTCGGTTTGATTAACCTCCAGATAAACCAAAATATTGAGGAAAATGTACTTAGGTTGCAGGACTTCTCTGTTGTTTGGTGTTGTTTTTTTGGTTGTTTTTTTTTTGCTCTATTTAAGAATATTATACAAGGATCGGAAGAAGCAATTACTTGTAATTGTAAAATAGAAAAATGCAGAATCCTTAAAGAAAGCACAACAAGGCAAAATTGAAAATGTTGCAGGCTCGGTTTGATTGAGCCTGTTCATGGACGGTCCTGGAAAGTGCAAGTTACCGTCCACGCTCACTAGCACCGGCTTAAGCAGAATTCAACATTTAAACACGGAAATGGTGAAATTTTGAATTTTCTCAAGCTTGATGATTTTTTTTGTGAATTTGTATACCCATATTAGTTTATTGTATTCCATTATTACAAGAAAACGTTGATAATAGTCGAGCAAACGGCCAGATGTGATGGCAACTATCAGGTTAAAGAACTATTAAGGAACTCTGGTACATGTACTAAGACTTGATTCTGTGCGTGTAAGCATTTTACTTTGTGATACATTTATTGGAAAAAAAATTTACTTAGACAAGTGAAGTCTTCAAGACCATAACATTACTTAGATTGAACTGGAAGAACAACTGTTAGGTGTTTAAATTTAAATTGAAGGTACACATCTTTGGAGTTATATTTAGTTGTTCTTTATTTAGAGTTGGTTAAGTCTATGGAACAAATTTAATTCAAATACATTACTGTTTCTATTATTTGCTGTTACTTTTGTTGGTCAGACAAAATAGATACTTGAGAATCTAGAGTTTTATTCATGATGCACACATAACTATGTCAAGCATGTTTATGTCTCCTCAAAATAATAGGTCAAGTTAAATGCTATTTTCTAGAACCACGAAATAAACAATACGTTAGAATATCTTTGTTTTTAAGATATATATGTATTACTTCAGGATTTTGATTTCCCCGTGAGAACTAGATAATAGAATGAACGTTGATTTATTTTAAAACAATAATTTTTATTTCAACAAATCTGACCATCATTTTAGTTGCTTTGCTAATTCATAATTTGACATCATTATCAAACATATGAGGTCAGTTTGATATCATAGGCTGCAATCATAAGGTCAATGGCTATAAAAAAAAGTACATGTTTAGTTGTTAGGTCATAATAGTATATCGAAATCATTGTCCATTTTAACAGAAGAAGATGCGAAAATTAAAATTGTACAGTTAATGATTAACACAATTACATTTACGATCGCATTTTGAGTTATGTTCATTGTTTCAAATAATATATAATAATGTAAGAATATAAGGGTTTTTATTCATTTAATATATAGTAAATAAAATTTCTGTTTGTTAACATGG
>NW_026853085.1:0-18057 GCF_026571515.1 Ruditapes philippinarum | reverse complement strand
AACGGAAGTGAACAATAAATCAACTTCTAAACAACTGCTAAATAAATGCGCAATATAATATTTTCAAAAGCAAACTAAGAAAACAGAACAATGACGCATCTTTCTTAAGATATACTTAAAAAATTAAAATGTTGCATGTGATGTTTATTTATAACTTTATCAAACTTGGGAATGATGAAATGATTACAAATATTTCTTTAGCACAAAACTAACGGAAATATGGCTATGCATTTTTGTAGAAAGAAATACATATGGTTAAACAAAAAAAAAACAATAAAATCAGAACCAAACTAAGAACCTATTACCCATTATTAAAAGGGCGAATTTTCAAGAAATTTAATTTTACATAAGAAAAGAAGCTGTAGATTTTTCCCACTTTAATCATAGATAAGTTTAAGCGGAAAATGATCTTTCGTTCTTTCTTTTTGTTACTGAATTATTTCTTATGTGGATACAAATATTTATTTTTCAAGCTGGTTTAACTGAAATTTATTTGATTTTAAATCCAAGGACGACAAGAAATGAAGAAGTTTTACGAGGACAAAAAATAACAATACGATTTTGTTCCCTACAATAATGTTTTGACACAAACAAGTGATTATCCATAACAATTGAAAACAACAAATACCTCAGGTTTGTAGTTAATAAATTTTATTTAAAAAAACCTACACGATGGCGAATTATATCTTAAAACAATGTAAAACACGATTTAGTTTATACAGTACAAATACAGAACAAGGGCGAATTTAATTTTTCAACTTTTATTTTTTAATTATGACTTCAGACGGGACGTATTATTTAGTTTTCATTAGAAATTAAACAATTCAATCAATGAATCCCGCACACTCATTCATAATAAAGTTATTATTCAGGTTCCTTTTGTTATGACATCAAATATGACTTAAAATTTAAATAAGGTCATTAACAACGACTGTTTAGTAGAATGTTGTTGATTGCTTTTCTTTCCAATTAAATAATGACCAAAACTAAAATTAAGATCCGTTTTAAGGTATATGTTCTGTATAATGATAATTGAAGCTATAATACTTTTTCACTTACCCATTAGATGTTACCTATAGATTTACATTATATCATTTACTTATCAAAACGACTGCATGCAATTACAAATTAAGAATCTCAAACAAGTACAAAGGCGAATATTATCTTAACTGGTATTTATTCTGTAGAATATATTAAAATAATTATTACAGTAAAGAAATAAACACTAAATCAACTTTTAAAGACACTTCCAAATTAATGCACACATATAATCTTTAAAACGCAAACTAAGGAAACAGTAAAAGGGTGCATCATTTCTTAAATATATGCTTAAAACACTAAAATGTGGTTGATGTTGTTAATTTATACCGTCCGTTATTACTAAGGAATGATAAAAATAGTACAAATATTCCTTTAGCATTGGCTTTTGAAAATATTGCTATGCAAGTTTTGTATAAGGACACATAAGGCTAACACAACAACAACAAATAAATCTGAAAATAGTGGTGCTAGAATTATGAACCTTGTCACATAAGATGTGGTTAATGATAAAGAACATATATGTGAAGCATGAAGTTGATCCCTTAAGAAATAAAGTAGTTACAGTAAAAATAGTATTTTTTAAGAAAAATTCTAAGTTCAAGGGGAGATAAATCTGAAAATATTGGTGCTAGATTTATGAACCTTGTCACATAAGATGTGGTTGATGATAAGGAACATGTATTTGAAGTTTGAAGTTGATACCTTAAGAAATGAAAAAGTTATAGTGAAAAATATTTTACTGTACCAAAACTTTAATCTGAAATCTGGACGCGGACGTGGACGCCGACGCCGGGGCGAGTAGGACAGCTCTCCATATACTTCGTATAGTCCAGCTAAAAATTACAAAAAGTATCCAATATCTTGCCTTTTAAGCTTTATTGAACAGTTTCTGAAATATTCTTTCAGTTCCAAATTAAATATTTGACATATAACCTCAAAATGTGTAATTATCCATTTAAAATAAAATACAATCAACATTCTACAATTGCCTATCCGCCATGTTGGTTAGGTAAATCAAATCACAAATTGATTATAAATTTTTTAACGAAAAAATGTATCCGTGCACGCTGCCGGTGCATGGGCAAATAATTCGGATGTGACAGTTGGATAATTCGATTAGAAGGTACTTCTCTTTTACTTTTGCGCATTTACAGCCCAAAATAAATTCATTTACATGCTGATTTAAGTTGCATATCGTTCCGCAAAATTTTCTTGCGGAACGTGCTATGGGTTTTTGAGCAATTTCGATATGACGTTGCTTTGCAAGAAACAAAAATATCACAAAGCAACGTCATATATATAGGACTAGATCGAGTCTAGAAAAAATCAGTAGATATAAATAAGAGCTGTCATCGATAGAGACAATATGGATGTATCACAGGTGCTTGAAACAAACTTCTTTATGTTCTATATGGGCTATATACTATGATAAGATATAAGGTCTCCAACAGAATAAAAACATCATGCAAAATCTACAAAATTCCACGGAAATTTCAATTTCCCTGTGAAGTGAGATAATACACACTTACATGAGAGAAGATATATGTATTTAATTATATATTGAATCATGAAATGCGAGTTAAACTACTTTTGATAAACTACTTTTTACCTATCCACTAGATGTTAATAGATAAGATTGTTTATAAACATACTTACATTTTCAGACTAGGAATCCAATATTAGGGCGAATTTTATCTATGAGATATACGCGCTGATAATGTTTCAATTAATGACAGAATTTAGAATCTATAAAAATATTCACATAAAATTTTGTTTTTCTGACAGTTTAGAAGTGCATAATTTAAAAAAATGCATTAAATACCTTCGAAATTAATGTATGAATAAAACCTTCAAAAAGCAAACGTAGAAAACAGTACAAGGACGAGTATATTATTTAAAAAAAAAAAAAAAAAAAAACATCTAAAAGTGTCATGTGATGGTTTTTCTTATTTTATAACTTTATCGCAAAGAATGATAAAAACATGATGGATATTTCCTCCAGCACATCAAATGGAAATATGCCATGCATGTTTATTAGAAAGAAACAGGAAAACAAAAACAATACCTACAGAAATCACAGATTATAAAGTAAGAACCCACTATTAAGGCGAATCGTCCAGAATCACAGAAAATAAAGTAAGAACTCAGTATTAAGGCGAATCGTCCAGAATTAAATTTGAAGCTGTAAGTTTTTTCCAGTCAATCATAAATAAGTTTAAAGTTCAAAATGTTATACATTTTGACATTTTCATAACTGATTATTACTTATGTGGATAAGAGTAGTTTCATTTCAAACCGTTCATCGAATTGTTTATTTTCACTTTAACAAATCAACAAAAAAGACGAAGTTTAATGAGAAAAGTCGGAACTATGTATGCAGGCGAACTGTGTTTTGACAAAACACATTTATATTCACTGTTTTAGATTCGGTATAATATAACAAATAAAACATGGCATTTTGGGCTAAATACAAGTTTACCAACCAGTCCATAAACTTGCATATTGCCCTCAAGGCCATGTTTTATTTGTTAAAGAACAAGCTACCCGTAACACGGCTAAATATTGGGAAATGTACTGAAAAAAACTAAGTACCCAGTATTAAGGCGGATTTTATCTTCAAACAATTCCTTTTAAAACATAGTAAATGAAGCTTTTTTTGAAGTTCGTGTATTAGAATGTTGCTGATGCTTTTCTTTCCAATAAATATGACCCAAAAAGAAAACTAAGATCCGTTTAAGGTATATAGTTCGCATCATGAAAGAGAAGTCAAAATACTTTTCACCCACACTCACTTCATGTTAACTATAGATTGACATAATATCGTTTCACTTATTAAAACACATACTCACAATAAGAAACTATGAACTCGTACAAGGGGCGAATATTTACTATCAGCAATAGAAACTAAAGAATTTTAAATCTGATTATAAACATTCTGTAGAATTTATGAAAAAAAAAACGCATTAAATGTTGAACAGTAAAGAAGTGAACAATAAATCGATTTCTTATGCGCAAATATAATCTTTAAAAAGTAAAATAAGAAAACAGAACAATGACGCATCTTTCATTTAAGATATACTTAAAAAATTAAAATGTTGTGTGATGTTTATTTTATAACTTTATCACTTGGGAATGATAAAATGATAACAAATATTCCTATAGCACATACTAACGGAAATATGGCTACGCATTTTTGTTGAAAGAAATATATACGGTTAAAACAAAATAACAATAAAAACAGAAGCAAACTAAGAACCTATTACCCATTATTAAGGCGAATTTTCAAGAATTTATTTTTAACATAAGAAAAGAAGCTGTAGATTTTTTCCCAGTCAATCATAAATGAGTTTAAGCGGAAAATGATCTTTTGATCTTTACTTTTTGTTACTGATTATTTCTTATGTGGATACGAATATTTATTTTTCAAGCTGGTTTATCAAATCTATTTGATTTTAAATCTAAGACTACAACAAACGTAGAAGTTTGACAAGGAAAAAAATAACAATAAGAATTGTTCCCTACTATAATGTTTTTTGACACAAACATGATTATCAATAACAATTTTTAACAACAAATACCTCAATGTATTGTAGTTAATAATTTTTATTTAAAAACCTACACAATGGCGAAATATATCTTAAACATGTAAAACACTATTTATGATTTTTTTTGATACAGTACAAATACAGCACACAGTCGAATTTAAAGTTTTTAACTTTTTGTTTTTTAATTTATGACTCTCAGACAGGAAATATTATTTAGTTTACTTTAGGAATTAGACAAATTTCAATAAATGAATCCCGTATTCAGAGTGAGTTATTATTCAGATTCCTTTTCTTATAATATCAAAATATTGACTCAAAAATTTTAAAGTTCATTAACAACGACTGTTTAGTAGAATGTTGTTGATGCTTTTCTTTCCAAAAAGAAAACTAAGATCGTTTTAAGGTATATAGCTTGAATCATCAATACTTTTCACCTAGTGACTTAATGTTAACTATAGATTGACATGATATCCTTTCACTTATGAAAACACATACAATAACAAACTATGAATCCCGTGCAAGGGCGAATAATTACTATCAGCAATAGAAACTAGAAAAAAATGTTGAACAGTAAAGAAGTGAACATGCATCTTTCCTTAAAGATATACTTCAAAATTAAAATGTTGTGTGATGTTTATGTTAAAATCACTACAAATATTCCTTTAGCACAAACTAACGGAAATATGTCTACGCAATTTTAGACAGAAACATATAAGGTTAAAACAACAATAACAATAAAAACAGAATCAAACTAAAAAACAAATATTTAGACTAATTTTCAAGAATTCATTTTTATCATAATAAATGAAGCTGAAGATTTTTCACAGTCAATCATAAATAAGTTTCAGCAGAAAAAGTATTACCATTTTTACTTTTCATAACCGATTATAACTTAATATGTGGATATGAATATTTTCATTTCAAGCCGTTTTATCATATTTATTGAATTTAAATGAAGACTAATGTAAAAGCACGAAGTTTAATAAGGAAAAGAACAAAAGAACAATAAGATTTCGTTCTCTCTAATATAGTTTTTGACAAATAAGTTTAAAAATAAAAAAACCCAAATCCTCAAAGGTTATTACTAAAAAATCTGCATGCTAATACACTGCAAATACAGCACAAGGGCGAATTTACTTTTTATAATAACGCCTCAGACAGAAAATATAGTTTTTTCCAGTTTGAAACCATTTTCATTTAATTGATACCGTACATTCATTTATAGTGAGTTATTATTAAGGTACCTTTACTTATAACATCAAGTTATTGACTCAGACATTTTAAAATTGCACTGAGTAGAAGAATGATGTTTCTGGATGTCTGCCAAATTCAAAATTACTAAAAACGGATTTTAGGTATATGTTTTGAATCATGTATAGTGAAGTTATGATACTTTTTACCTACCCATTAGATGATAATTATAACTTAACCTTTTATTCGTTTTCTTATTAAAATTTCAAATTAAGAATCCCGTACAAGGGCGAATATTAACTATAAGATAAACGCTCGCAAAATTTTAAATGCTTATAAGAATATTGTAGAATTTATGAAAATAATCACATAAAATGTTGAAATAATTATAGTAAAGACTTTCTGTATGTATAGCCATGTTTTATCTGCTGACCGTTTCAAGGCGGCGCCACTCTGTTTTATTTATTTTGTGTATGAAGTTTTCCTAGACTGTTGCCGTCGGTAGGTATACTCCCTTTCCCTCCCATAAGTTTTCTTTTAATTTGCCCCCCCCCCCTCTCTTCCTCACCTCTTCCGTAATCCCGGTACTATGCTTACGAGCCCTCGTACCTGATGAGTTTCTTCTTGTTCCGCGCTTGTGAGCCCTTGTACCTTATCAGTTTTTTTCTCTCATCTTATAAATGTATAAAAATGATATTCGTCCGTCTTTGCCTGTGACCAATCCTTGTTTTTAGGCCTTCCTGGTGCCGTACCGATGGTCTGTGTGGCTTGGACCTTGATGTGTTCTGTGGACGTAACCCTCCCTTGTGGATCTTTCCTTTCATAATCTAAAAACACTTCCAAATAAATGTTGAAATGATATCTTCAAAAAGCAAACTGAGGAAACAGTATAATTGCGCATCGTCGCTTAAAGATATATACTTTAAAAATCTTAAAAATGTTTATTGTTTATGCCAATTGAAGCTGTAGATTTTTAAAGTCAATCATAAATAAGTTTTTACAAATGAATTTTTACATATTGATTTTTTCATTACTGATGATTACTAAAGATAAGGATATGAATAGTTTCATTTCAAGCCCTTTTATCGTATTTATTGTATTATAAAAACTAAGATTACATCAAAAGGGCCAAGTTTGATGAGAAAAATGTCCCTTACAATGCAAAAGAACAATGAGATTTTGTTCTCTCTTAGAAAGTGTTTGACACAAACATGATTATAAATAAAAGTAATCAAACCAAATCCTCATAGAGTGATAACTGATTTTGAGTTTATAATTGTATCTTAAATATCTACAGAAGGGCGAATTACATTTTAAATCTCATATCAACTAGTGATTAACATTTACTTTGTTGTGATATTATTGACTTATACAGGACTTTATTTTTACTATATAGTTAAATCAATAATTTCTAACTTCTAAAGTAAATTAAATTGCCCAAAGTTTGATGTCGTTCAGTCTTTTACCTTTAAGTAGATATATGTATTGAATGTATGTATTGAATCTTGAAATGCTAAGTCATAATATTTCTCACTTACCAATTAGACATTATTAGATTGACATAACATCATTTCTCTTATCAAAACACATACTTAAAATTTCAACTAAGGCTCCCGAAAAAAGAGCAAATATTTAGATTAAAAACAAGTTAAAATGTGGTGTGATGTTGTTTATTGTATAACTTTACCATTTGGAAATGATAAAATCATTACAAATATTCCTTTAGCGCAAACTAATGAAAATTGGCAAGCATGATTTTTAGAAGGAAAGATAAAGAAAACCAACGTAAACAGTCTTTTCAGTTGATCATAAATAAGTTAAAGAGGAAACTGATTTAACTATTAGACTTATTTTGATAAAAACAGTTTCATTTCCAGCCGTTTTATCGATAGCGAAGGACGAAGTGTAATGAAAAAATAAATAAACAACAACAAGTAGAAGGCACATCGTGACATAAAGTAAAAGCAAACATTGGAATCATAAAAAGAACACAAAAACTTATTTTATGAAGTCTATGACACATGATTATAACTGTGAATAAAGAACTGACTTTTCATTAAATGAGAAGATAGAGTGATTACAGATTTCGAGTTGATAAATTTCATTTAAGAAAATCTACTAAAGGTCGAATCATACTATCATCCTGTCAGAACCCTCTCAATAATTAATATTCAGTTTGTTACGATGCCCTTGGCATAACTATAATTGTAAACTTAAATTTTAGCAAAAATTAAAAAGAGTCATGTTAGAGTGACACGAGACTTACGGTCTTTCAGTGTTGTATCTGTAAAAGGTAAATAGAAAGTTGTTATTTTTCCTTCCAATTTTAATAACTTAACAAAAAGGAGAACTAAGGATTTGTTTAAGATACTTATATTGAAACATAGAATGTAAAGTTACAGTTTTCTTGAAGAAATTGATATAAAAGTTTACTCAATAATAAATTTAATACTTACCGACAACTTTTCAAGGAATAAGAAAAGTTTTATCTGAAACTTTTTTTCAAAACATATTAAAAACTTCGAGTCCAGTTAAAAGATACACGCATGTTCCTTAAAACACACATAGAAACAAACAAGACTCAATAAAACAAATCTGCAATTGTCAATATTTTAATTAATTTAAATACTTAATTACTCAATTACTTAGAAAAGTAGTGTCTGGACTTTCAGATTGAACTATGTCGCACGTTTAAAACGTATAAATTTAATATACCGAACGAAATGATTTTAAGTACACGCTTTAGTCAGCTTCTAAGGATAAACATTTACCAAATATGTAAATTAAATTTGCTGATTAAGTTAAGAATATGTTCGTTATTTCAAACTAAAAATCTCAAATGTGTGTGAATCGTTTCATAAAATCATCATTCAATTATTTCTAACCCATATAGATGTTTTTATAAATTATAAATTTTATAACGAAAAATCACAGAATACCAGTATCCAGTATAAAGTCGAATCGTTACTTGACAAATTATTTTTTCATGTATTTTATAAAGTTAAACCTATACCTACTTGAATTAAAATTAAGTAATTTTAACAGAATTTTGTTTTCGGGAAAATTTCAAACAATGATTCTCATAACAGGACAAATCAATTTACTAAAGGCAGCGTCAAATAAACGCACTTAATGTAATTTAATCCCTCCTGAATACGTGCCTTTACAATACGGCATTCCAGAGACATGTACATGTATATGGTGTCTAATTTTAGATTTTAATCCTGGTGTCTAATTTTAGATTTTAATCTAAATTAACATAAGACAAAATACAATAACTTCGGAGATTGTTCAGCAAAGGTTTTCTTAAACAAAAAAATGAATCATTGCTTTTTTCTCAAACTTTAATGTTTTTTAATTGATTATTTTAGCCTATAATTAGATATCATTTATACTGGACCGGATATGCTTCAAATACAGTTATAATGTAGCTTTCTCCCTATGGGGGGTAAACGTATTAAGTTGGCCAAATATGTCCTCTGCATAGTATTAAGGAGAACTTCCTTAGGGCGAATTTTACATTTCTTAAGATTTCTTACAATTCAATGGTCAAAATTTAAAAAGATGAAGACGTTCCTCTATTTAGATCATAAACGAACGTCTGAAACAAAAATAACTTCTGAATTTACACTATTTATAGAGAAAAAATTCTTCGCCATAATGGGTAACTTTTAACTACTTCCTCCTAATGTTGTCGACGTATAAATATATATATATATATATATATATATATATATATATATATATATATATATATATATAGGCATATAATGACATTTCCAAACAACAGAACTAAGGGGTACTAAGTTATATATATCAACTATATATTTAATTTTATAGGTGAAAACATATTGACCAATAACATAAAACCCCATTAAAAATATATACATTTGTGGGACATATATCATTTACTACTAAAACCGGCCTACGGGCACTATGTTAGAAGGGGAGCCTACGCCCCCATACATCGTTTTAAACATGCCAGAGTTGCGAGGCCTTATGTATGCCCCACATTAAATATAAACCCGACAAGTATGGTCTCAAATAGACCGATGCCCCGTAAATGGAGGAATGTGACTGTATTATATATATATATATATATATATTATATATATATATATATATATATATATATATATATATATATATATATATATATATATATATATATATATATATATATATATATATTTTATTTATTTATATACATTGAGATACGTGTATTAATATGTTATCTTTCTCGTAAAAAGAAAGATAACCCTTGCATGAACTTAGTACAATAATAACAATATTTATATATATAGTATAACAAGAACATACAAATTACATCCATTTTAATTACCAGCCTTACCGAAACGAAATGCAAGACGGGAATCATGGATTAAGTTTAAGCATGAAACATGAAAATTGCATAAAATATCAATTTTCTACATGTCTTTTTTTTTATCTAGAACGATGTTTTAAATTCACATTTTACAACTATGCATATAAGTAGGTTAACAAGAAAAATACGTCATTACTCAACTGAACCGTATAGCATTTCATTTCTCTTTTCAAAAGATTTATATACAAAAATTCCTAGTTTCTTTCTATTTGTATCATTTTCATTGTTTAACAATTCAATAAATTTTACCATATTCGGATGTTTCCAGTATTTCTTATGAATAAATTGTTTCCTTAATTAAGTATACATTGAACATTCTAATATAAAATGATATTCATCCTCTAAAACATTACAAATTAAACATTTTCGTTCATTAACTAGAGTTCTTGTAGGTCTGGACCAACGTCCAGCCTCTATTTGAAGCCTATGAGAGGAAACTCGTAATCTTACCATAGCCTGGCACAATTTGTTTGCATTAAAAATATCTAGATATGATTGAAACTCAAAATTTTCTTTTGTCCTATAAAATAAAGCTCTGCTAGAGTTATGTAATCTTTCATACCAGTTTTGAACAAAATTGTCCTTTAAACGTTGTTTTAAAATTGCTAGAAACATATCAATATCTCCTACAATATGCTGTAACCAGACATCATAAAATCCTAAAGAACATAAAAGTTGTTTTAATTTCGAACACCAGTTAACTATTTTTGGGTTATTTTCAAAATCACTTTTCAACAATTTATAAACTCTTACTAACATATTTTTTTCATTACTACACAATATTTTCATCAAAAATTTTACAATATTGACAAGATGTCTACAATGAAATGATATTCTACCAAGTTCTCCATAAATAAAATCATTTTGTGTAGTTTTTTTTAACTCCCAAAATCTTTTTACAAAATTGTAAGTGTACCCGTTCTATTGTTTGGCTAACCATAAAACCCATTATCTCACTACCGTAGTTTAATATAGGTGTAATTAATGTATCAAAAAGATTTAGCTTATGCCTTGGTTTAATATACGTAAATTTAATTAAATATTTATTTAGTTTAAAAAAAAGCTGTTTATGCTTGTCCAGCTAACATTGTTTGTGTTGTTGTACCTGATCCACCACAAGTAAATACAATACCAAGATATGTAAATGTAGTAACAATTTCAATCAAATTACCATCATATAATAAAACTGAAGATCACTTGGAAGACTACCACCTCTTTTAAAAATCATAACTTTCGTTTTAGATACATTGACTTTAAACTTCCATGTATTGCAATAATCATACAAAAGACATATATTGTGTTGAAGTGCTTCTGCTGAGTTTGCAAAAATTACGATATCGTCCGCATTTAAACATATTTACATCTATTCCTAATTAGCAATTCATCTTGCATTTAAACAGCATGCTTATTCATTGTAACAAACAGGTTCAGATTAAATATCTGAAAATGGGTAATTCTTTTAAAGCACTCAATATATGACAGTTTTTGTTTGAAATATTTACCGAAAATGCCCACATTTACCTCCTCTTTCCCTTTCATCAGACTGACATAACATTATATTTTTAAATATTTTATATACATTTTATGTTAGCTATGTCTAAGTTCGTCATAATAAAGTAATTATCTTGTTGTTAATTTTTATTCATGGTGTCGCCGCACTGTGATATTTTAAAGTTATATTGATTTCATGCTGGCGATATTAAAGTATAGTATTTATATTCAAACAATTAAACGCCGTAAAGTAATTGTTCTTTACACTAAATGCGCAATGATTGATCGATTTTAATACAATGAAGTCACGAGGTAGTTTGAGAGTACTTTGCTAACGTTTTGAAATACATTTTGAATGATCAATAACGAGGTATCAATTACATGTTAACCTTAAGAATGAAAACCTTTTCAAAAGCCATTACATTGTAGACACGTCAAGATGGCTGCACAAAGCCCAGGATAAACATTTAAAACTAGGGGAGAAGAACTTACGGTATGTTTAATTTTTTCAGAAATATACGCATTTTGTGATGAAGTCAATGTACAGATTAAGACAAAATGATAGGCTAACCTGAGAGTTAACATATTGAATGTTTGATGAATAAAACAGAGAAGTGAAGTAAAACGAAAGTTGGTATATCTAGCTAGTATAAGAGTGCGACATAAACCGAGTTATGATTCAATTATAAACGTAACATATGCACTTGTTTACAACTTATGTAGTTAGAAAGTTTACCTATCATTTCTGAATTAATCTACGTAATGTTTAAAGGTAGTCTTGAAATGTACGTTTGGTTTAGAGGTCTACTCATACATATCTTGGTTTGCCTTAGGCATGCGATCATTTTGTTTGAATGGTTTTTGTCTACAAACAATTGGATATTACATTATACCGGTGAATATCACATATTCAATTGATTCATAGTTAATAATTGTAAAGTATAATAAAACAATAGTTATATAGTTTAACACGATTTGATAAAATAGTATTGACTTATGGATATAAGTCAGTGGATGTTTTTATGAATAGAATAAATAACTTGATAGCCATAAATATTCATACATTAAAATATTTACCGGGAAGATAAAGGCTCAACGTTACAGCAACACTGTCAATCCTCATTCAAAGGGTATTCAAAATATTATTCCGAAACCAGTGATGTCGAGGTAGATTGTATATCTTGATATCTGACGCGTATGTACTGTTGAAGTACAACTTCTACGAAGAAAACCCCTTGGAGACAAAGATTTGGTTGTTGTTGCTCTTTTGATGTTAAAATTATTGTGAAATTTTTATCTAATGAAGTAAAGAAACTGTTGGAAAGAAGTTTGTGCTCTCCAAAAGACTACTCTGCAGAGATTACACAGTATTTCAATTTGTCATAATTATCATAAAAGTTTGACTGCTTTATCAGATCTGCATATGGATCTTTGACTGCCTTTTTATATGTATTTTACCATGGAAATTTTGAATATATTGTCATGTATGTCAGTGGAGCGTTTACTTCTTTATCATATTTTACCCATGGATGTTCATTAACTTTATCCTATTTGTCATCAGGGGTTTGTCTGCCTTATTATATTTGCCATGAGTGGTGTGTCTACTTATCATGTTTGCCATGAGAGGTTTGACTACTTAACCTTTTTTTCCATGAGAGGTTTGAATGCTTTATCGTGTTTGCATGAGAAGTTTGACTACTTTTTATGTTTGCCATAAATGATCTCCCTTCTTAATTATGCCATGAGGGGTTTGTGTATTTACTCATGTTTGGCATGAGATGTTTGTCTACTTTATTATATTTATTTGACATGAGAGGTGTGCCTGCTTTATGATATTTGTAATGAGAGGTTTGTCTACTTAATCATGCTTGCAATGAGAGGTTTGACAATGTTATCATAGTTGACATAAGAGGTTTGTCTTCTTACTCATGTTTGGCATGAGATGTTTGACTGCTTTATCATTGTTGACATGAGAGGTTTGTTTTCTTGATCATGTCTAACATGAGAGGTTTGATTCCTTTATCATCTTTGCAATGAGAGGTTTGACAACTTTATCATAGTTGACATGAGATGTTTGTCTACTTGATGATGTTTGACATGAGATGACTCTTTATCACCTTTGCCGTGAGAGGATTGACTGCGTTATCATTGTTGACATGAGAGGTTTGTCTTCTTGATCATGTCTAACATGAGAGGTTTGACTACTTTATCATCTTTGTCATGAGAGGATTGACTCCTCTATCATCTTTGCAATGATAGGATTGACAACTTAATCATAGTTGACATGAGATGTTTTTCCACTTGATCATGTTTGACATTAGAGGTTTGACTGCTTTGTCAATTTTGCCATGAGATGTTTGACTGCGTTATCATGTCTGTCATGAGATGGTTGACTGCTGATTCTTTTGATGAACACTGAGAGGGTTTTGTACTTAATCATGTTTGCCATCAGATTTTTCCCTGCATTTTTATATTTTCATTGAGAGGTCTGTCTACTTTATCATGTTTGCTATGAGAGGTTTGACTTCTGTAACATTTTAACTATGAGAGGTTTATCTACGTTTTTGTGTTCGCCATGAGACGTTTGTCTACTTTATCAGTGTGTCATGAGAGGTTTATTTATTTTATCATGTTTGTCATGAGAGGTTTGTTGATTTATTCTGTTTGTCATGAGAGCCTTGGCTGCTTTCTCATGTTTTACATGAGATGTTTGACCGCTTTATCACGTTTGCCATGAGAGGTGTGACTTCTGTTTCATGTTTGCCATGATAAATTTTACTTTTTCCATGTCTGCCATGAAAGGTTGACTTCTTTAATATCATGTTTGTAATTAGAGGTGTGTCTATTTGATCAAGTTTGCCATGAGAGCTTTGTCGTATGACCTCCGTATCATTTTAACTTTGAGATGTTTGGCCATTTATCATATTTAGGAGTGCATGTTCACTTTAACATAATGGCCGAGGTAGGTTTTACTGCTTTAACATATAAGGGAAGAGATGTTTAATTACTATCAAACTTCAAACTGTAGATTTGACTACTTTTCACTACATTTCATACTTGCCAAGGGAGATTTTGACAAATGTTTATATCATTAGAAGAATTTATTTTGTCAGTGATATACAATACTTTATTACATAGTATTTATTAAATGCAAATCTCATATTGAATCAAGGTTTGATGTTAAGGAACTATTTATAATTTAAAGTTAGAGTCTATGATTTTTCTCATGCCTTTGCAAAAGAAAAAAAAAAACAGAAACAAAACATGCAGGATATGTTTTCTTAAGCAAGAATTTAAAAATGTAAAATATTATTTACAAAAAACCCTACAATACATGATTAATTTATTGATTATTATAAGTTACCTTATTTTTAAACGAAAACCCTCATTTTATATAAATAAATATTTTCAGGGCTTTTGAAGAAAAAATAACGAAGAAAAGGAAATTATTTTCTTTAGATGCAACTATTTTGTTATATAAAATAAACATGTCTTTACGTACATTTTAATAGAAATGGAAATCGTTCCTTCATTCTTAGTTTTGTAACTTCGTGTAATTCAACATGTATGTGGTATAAACTGTTTCTTAACGATTCAATTAGCTTAGGCCATTATTTAGTTTCAATCTGATTTTCTAAATTTTAACATAAATGTGTTATTCCGATGAAATGAGTTGATTGTAAAAATATCTTATTCTAAACACTACAACACACATAAGGTTCTAGAAGTGAAACATTAATTAAAGATTAGATGTAAAATTTACAAAGCAATCAAAAACTTGAATTTAGGCCGCAGTTCTATATTACATGAATCACGATTTCATTCAACACATTTTCCTCAAAATAGATCCCTTGTAGTAGTAAAATACTGGAGTATCCGTAAATATTTACATCGTGTTGGTATTGACCAATTAAAGCCACAAGCCTTCAGATGAGCAAAGATATTTTAATAAAATCAAACTTGAGATAAATGAACTAATATTCTAGGAAAAGGAATAAGATTCAATATTCAAGTAATATTTTACGTGTTATGTGCGATTAATGACTGATTTTCTGTATCTACTGCGTTACGTACGCAGTAAGGGCATTTTTTGCATATTTTGACCTCTTTTCGGTAATTTACATGGGTTGCAAGAGTCAATGATAATGTGTAAATTGCTTCCTATTGGTCACTTCACGAAATTATACTTTTAGATACATTCTTCTCCAAATAGATCCCTTGTAGTATCAAATTACAGGAGAATTGTAAGGATTTATACTGTTGGTATTGAACAATTAGAGAAATTGTTTATGAGGTAGACAAAAGTTTCGGATGTGTATTAGCAATGAAGGTACATTTAAGTAGTACATTATCATTTGATCTGAGATAACAGACACCCCCTCCCCTAAGCCCTTCTAAGCCTGCTCTACGTTTAGGGCTTACGGTGAAAAATTATTTTGTCTTCATGTGAACTGATCCTACCAAAGACATGTTTTTAAATTAACAAAAATATCTTAATCTATAATCCTTGTTTTGAGTATTTTGGTATGTGAACATCCTCGTTACTCTTTGCTACTACTTTGTTTACATTTCTTTATTTCTAATTGTTATGAAATCCCATTATCAGGTGAAAGTTTCTGTCACTTGTCGTCATGGGAGGTTTGAACACAAGGAATTACAAAAAAGACATATTATATCATGTAAATCTAGCAATAAGGTTCACTAAATCAAGAGAGAGTAGTCTTCACTGTACATTTTAGTTTTAATGGTTGTTATACTTCTTAATCCTACCGTCTGTTAAGGTCCTAACGAGCCTGTAGTCCATCATAATAAGTTGCACAATCCTGAAACTTTCTCTTTGTTATATAACTTCAGTGCAAAAGTTTATGATATATCTGAACAAAAAAAGAATAACTAATTCAGGGTTTCTATTTGTATATACATGTATATTTCTTCCGACTGGTGATGATCACATGAATCAAAGTTTGGCTTTACTTTTGATATCAGCCTTAGCCTTGTGTGTTTCTGCTAATTTGTGAGTAAAGGAAGGATACAACGCACATAATTATTCCGGTTAAGGGTGCGCGTTATATCTGTAATACCTTCGAAAAATGCGTAAAATATCAACATCTTTTGTATTCATGCTGTTCAACTTCATCAATGGTTTTGATGGTGTGATATATACAATTAACTAGATTTAATCAGTTCTACCCGGTCAACGCCTGCTATAAACCAACACTAATAGAGAATTTAATACCACATGATAACAAAAGGACAAAAGAAGACATCAAAAACGGGGGAGGGGGATACGTGGCACGCCATCCGCTATGTTTTTGTCAGGTTGCCTAATTATATAGTATTGACATACTTTTTTCATGTATGAAGCTCGAAACCAGTGTGTAAGATCCTGCTGGTTGAACATTATTCACATTAGGAAACATTTAGCTCTTTTGTTCAGGAAGGAGACTACATATATTTCACGATAAAATCGAATATCCGGCTTAGCCGCTATTCCTGGCATTTTTAAAAATCGGTATGTTCGGTATGTTTAAAGTTACATTGATAAAGAAAGAAAAGGCAAAAAATAAAAAAATATAATAATCTTTGTTTTAATGTGAATAAAAATGGAAATTGAATAGAATTTGTGTCCTTTATGTTTGCAGAAAGCTCAATTAAGTAAGGAAATTGCTATGACTGCTTTATTTTGTAAAAAATAGATTAAGAAAAAGCTTTAAAGATTTTATTATGAAGATTTAAAGACAGTTAAAGAAGATAGCAATTGTAATGATTGGTTTATATATTTACAGAAATAATTACATATTTCGACACTATATATTTACGGTAAGGTCGGTTTTTCTTCAAAGAGATGACAAAAAAAGATTAATATCTAAGTAATTGGTGTTATTTTCGTTTTAAGTACATGGACCAATAACATGTCCGTTTTGTTTAATATCACGAGAATTCTTCCACAAATAAGAACATTTTTAAGACGATATTATTCTGTGTACGTAATTCGGTCAATTAAACAATTAACTCGATCAATTGGCTGTAATACAAAACCCTAGATCACACAAAGGAAGTATGATTTATGTTTACCTTGTGGATCAAAGTTTCGCAAACACTCTAGTTTGGCATGTATAAACAGTGCAATTGGCACGTTATTGGACATTTGATATTCTTGTTTTGTATACTTATCTGTATACCTTTATAGCCTTGACATTTTGAATACAGTGCTCAACACCAAAAAACTATGTCAATAGCCGTCAAACGTTAATAACTTTACTAAACGAATTATTTGTCACTTATTTCTTGAGATATGCTCACTATGTTAGGCACATATAAAATATATTATGCTTTTACGATAACATATAATCTGGCGCTTTTTTGATGTTTTCTTTTTCTTTTTTTTTCCTTTTTTTTCCTTTT
>NW_026853084.1:0-32704 GCF_026571515.1 Ruditapes philippinarum | reverse complement strand
TTTTTTCATGTTTAAACATGGCCTGTCATAAAAATTTGAAGAAAAATTGTTGTTTTGTAATTTTTTTTATTTTTTTCATTAACCCATTACTTCATGAGCATTTTGTGAAAAATGGCTGTTTTCATTGAAAAGTCTCCCGTTACAAATTCAAATTGCTATAATACTATAAAAACTGCTTCAACACTAATCAAACTTGGCACAAATGTTGACTGGACCATTGCACTTGCAACAACATGCTCAGGCTTAAATTTTCTGTTACCATGGCAACGAGGGGACATCTCAAAATTGCCAAAAATCACTATTTTGCGTTGATTTTTTCCATCAAAATTGATTTCAAAGTGCTGCACTTTCTCAATGGATTGAGATAGAGTCAAATGCTTTTTAGCGTTGGTTACACGTTACCTTATGATCAATCTGGGGTCATTTACAGCCTCTCACAAGTCCAAAATTTTTCTTGGCGATGAGGGGGACTCCGCCCCCCTTCAAACCCCCCAAACAGAAGGGGGCACATCCCCCTTCTGGCAACCCCCTGATGTATCTTTTGGTTGGGGGGCCGCGCCGAAAAAGAGGTCACTTTTTTTAACAACATTTCTCAAACAAAAACAAGTGTTTGGGGCCTAAATAAGGCATTTTTTCATCATTTGAGACAACAAAAAGGGTGGGGCGTGAAAAAGGCGTTAAAAGGCGTGTATATGAAGTAATGGGTTAATATGATGTTATGCAGTTAAAATATTAACCATAGAGATGAGAATGAAAATATATAAACAAACATATACAATCATTGTATAGTTAAGTTAATTTAATGCCTACCATTGTCTGAACATGCAGGCATATTTCTTTTATTGAAACCCTTTAGCTTCTATGATATATAGAATGATATTCACTCATCTAGTGATGTTATAATCTTCATTTGTACCAAGTAACAAAGTTTTATCTTCCTTTCTTTTTTTAACTCTAAGTGCTGTTTGGCAGCTGTTAAAAGTTACCCAATACGTCATCAGCTTATCGTTATATTTTTTTGACCTTCGGGAACACTGATTCCAATATTTCTACTGTTTAAGACTCAACACGGCTCTCAAGGGATATCCCCCTTCCAGAATTCTTATACACTTAGTCTTTCATAGATAAACGAATACAACAAACTATTTGGTGTGAAAGTGAACAAGAAACAAATCATCTGGCCGCCAAAACTTTCG
This sequence comes from Ruditapes philippinarum, assembly GCF_026571515.1. Classification (NCBI taxonomy): domain Eukaryota; kingdom Metazoa; phylum Mollusca; class Bivalvia; order Venerida; family Veneridae; genus Ruditapes; species Ruditapes philippinarum. The sequence continues at coordinate 31,508 of NW_026853084.1, read as the reverse complement.
ATCAACTTGTGTGAAGGTGTTAATTACACAGCATTTGTTTGCATTTAAATGTATGATAAAATGCTTTAATTGTTACCATTGAAATTGCTGTACTACTTTTATGATCCGGTGTCGTGTGATAATCACATGGGATATATTTACTATAAGTTGGTTTTCTTATTGCCCTTTATCTTTGCTACTCCTTTTCTAACTTGCTTGTAAACGTCAACAGCTCAGAATTTTGCCATTAAGTCGAGACTCATTCATGAGTCGAAATCTCGATGTGTCAAAGTTTTTGCTAAAGTCCCTTCAAATTCGACTTACTGAAGTTCTACTGTATTATGCATGTTTTTAAGTATAAAAACCATATGGACAAATATAAACTTTTATATACACTGTACTATAACAACCCCCTATAATACTACAAAATACAGAAAAATTGAATCCCTAAAGGATGCCCAGAATGACAAAATTGAAAATGTTGCAGGCTCAGTTTGATTGAGCCTGTTCATGGACGCAAGCCCCTCTAGCACCAGCTTAAGCAGAATTCATCATTTTAAAGTCTGAAACAACTTTCATTGATTTATTCTTTGAAGAGACCTTATTCTCACCCAATACCAAAGATTGGTTGAGAATTTTTTTTACAGATCTAATTTAGAACAGAATCTTACAAATAAGATCTTTTAAATCCATATATTTCCCTGTCTACTTTAAGAGCTTCTTTCCTCTAAAACTTCTTCCAGCAGATAAGACTCTTTGATTTTACAATTCTTACAGCTTAATTCCTCTGGGGAAAACAAGACAGACTTGCCATGAAAAGTGCATAAAGGTGGGTGTCATAAATAAATTACTTTGACTCCATTGGAAACAAATTAGGTCTTCTATAAAATTGAAATTCATACAAGCTTAATACGAAATTGTAATGGATTATTTATTTTTGTAACAAAAACGTGTTTTGTAATTCATTTATTATCACCAGTGATCAAGAATTTTAGACACAATGACTTGAATTTTGTAATTTGCCACAGAAAAGAAATTTCTTTGATTTGAGATACCAGCTGGATATGAATAATGTGTGAAACAGAAATTACTACATTAATCGTTCATCCTGTAAAACTAATAGGAAATGTTTGGTACATTTAAGTTTAAGATTTGTTGTATTTTTCTTTTTTGCAGCAAAACCTTAACTATTGGCATAAAAATATTTTAAATCATTCAATGACATTGATAGAAATATCAGAGACAACATCTTAAACAGAAAAACATTTCAGTACAATGTCAAATTGAAGATTCTACCTTAACAAAAAAACATGACTTTCTTGTCCTAATCCAAACTATTATTGTTTGTTTGTTTGTTTCATTTTATGCCTTTTCCCAAACAGTATTTCAGTCATATAGGCAGGTAGTTTCCCATCATTCCTCAGCGGGAGAGTTACACCAGTACTAGAGTACCTTCCTCTGCGCTTAACTACCAAAGCATCTCCCGGGGATCGAACCCACGCCAGAGAGGTAACTGGATTATAAGTAATCTACTCTAACCCCTCGACCACGGAGGCGGTTTTTCCAAACCACTTATCATATGGCTAAAAGTACAATTATTAGCCATGACCATCTGGGCACCTTGTCCTAATTTAATTCTCATGTCTGACAATCAAGGCATCTTTCCCTAATTTAAATTGTATGTATCACTCATAAAAGCAATGAATATCTTAGCATGTTGTTGCATAGTATTGTCAAAAAGCCATGACCATCTGCAAATCTTCTCCTAATTTAAAATATATCTTATCAACAACATCCATGACTATAAATAGTATCTTAGTCTTATGTAGTACTCTTTTTTACTTACCATCTTGGCATCTTGTCCTTATGCAAAATTCATAACTTACCTGCAGCAACTATGAAGCTTTCAGCACCTTGGTATAATGTAATATTCATTTTGTATCATATACATATCCTAACAGCAGCTAAGAAATTTTTGATATCTTGTCCTAAAATATTTTTTTTATTTCTTACCCACAACAGCCATGACAATTTTGGCATCTTGTCCTAATATAATATTCATTTCTTACCTACAACAGCCATGACAATTTTGGCATCTTGTCCTAATGTAATATCCATTTCTTACCTACAACAGCCATGACAATTTTGGCATCTTGTCCTAATGTAATATCCATTAAAAATGGTAGCACCTCATCAAGAATAATCATCTTGTCTAAACTGTCGAGTACAGTATCTATACATGTCAATGCATTAATCCTCATCTGAAAACAAATCAACAAAATATCTCATCTCCTGTACTGTATTACAGTCAATAATGCTTTTGTCAGAATACAACATGGAAAATTATAACAGTAACAGACAATATACATTGAGTAAACACATAAGCTGACCATGAGCTCTTCTTTATCTGATTCAGTTTGAAGTAATGCTTATGTATAGCCTTTACTTGTTGATGAAGTTCTAGTACTATCAAGTGCTCTGCCATGTTTTAGTTCAGAATGATGCAAGATAACACCTTGGTATGGCATGAAATTTCCTGCAGCTGGATAGTCAGTGGCCGCATATTTAAGTATAGTGAATGTCCCATGTATGAGGTACCATATATTACGTTCTGGCATGCATTAAAATTTGATTGAGTGCGATCAAGTTCATATGTGTAGTTTAGCTATTCAATTTTATTCCTCCTGTATAAAATATAAAAAACAAGATCAACAAGGATGGGCGGCATTCAATGAACCCATGCCCCAACACAACCCAGCAACACAGGATGACAGGCATGGAGTCCAGAAGGACACTATTGATTTCTTAACAAAGTTAAAAATATCAATGATTTTTTTTTGTAATTTTAAAAGTATTGAGTATCCTCAATTAAAAAAAAAACAAAAACAAAACTTTTGATTGTGACTAATCAATGACTAATACATGGTGCTTTATGAAGTTTATTCACATGAAACCATACTGGTATTTCAACAATATTACATCTTTTGTTTGTTAACCCATAACACGAACTCATAATGCTTGAAATACCATGAAACATATAATTGTCCTGGCAGTCTGACTAGATTTTATAATTTTGTCTGCTCAATTTTACCATTATAATTTTGAAATCCCCCAAAGACTGTCCTGAATTTAAAGTAGGGCAAGTTCAATGCATATTAATGGCAGCAGAAGTTAAATTTTCAAATATCAAATAACCAATTAAAATTATGTCTACAATTTATTTTTAGCTAACTTAGGTTCTAATTTGGTTACTAAATTATTTGCATATCAAATAAAAACAATAAATATTTGCAATACAATATCTACAGCAAGGTTTATTTTCAAGCACAGAGTTCCCAGAAAAGACATTGCCTCTAGAAATAATGACTTTTCAATTATTATTTGATAATAAAAATACAATTGATCAAAGATACTTTAAATTTTAAAGCAATTAATTTCTAAAAAAAATACTACAAATTTTTGGAAGCTCCTTTTACATGATTTAGCATTTTCTATTTTTCTGCATGCAAATTTACAACATAATTTAATGAAGTTAACTCATTTGCATCAGATTTTTTATGGAACGATATTCTGAAGTTACAATTAGCTATTAAAAACTCAGTTTTTCTTGAAACTATTCCCGGTTTTAGAGGAAAATGAAGAATGATAAAGCATTTTTATCAAAATCTTACTTCTTGCCAATTATTTGCCATCAGTTTTTACAAATAAAATAGTAAATCAGGCATCCTCTATTAATTATACTGCCAATAAATCATGGAGATAAGGCATTTTTAATTCAATGTTATGCATTTTTATTCAGAACTTTATGCATGTGAATATAAAGACACAGAAAAACTGGAAACCAGTTGAACTTTAACCATTTTATAGGCAATACTGAGGAATTACCACTAACTTTGAAACAACTCCCACCGCCAAGTGGTTAGATATCCTGCCTTATAACCACTTGCCCCTGAATGATCTGGGATTAAATCCCTCTAGCATACAAGGTTCGTGGTTTTACTTGGAAGCCTGATTGTGCCTGATAAAATGCACATGGAAGGCACCAGTAAAGCTGAAAAGTTGCCATGTTACTTTAACAGTGCTGATGTTTATTAAAACCTCATAAAATTAGAATCAACTCCAGCAAAGCCTGGCAAAACAAGAAGCAGCATAGGGCTACATAAAAAGGACAGGGGTCTGTGAGTGCATTAATGTACAGGCTCTCCTAGTAATAAGCTATCAGTGGGCACAGTTCAGACCAATAAATATATTAGTCTTGCACGTTACAGTTACTGTTCTTTTTTGTTTTGTTTTTTTTGGGCTTATTTGTTTAAAAAAGCCTTCAGCTCTTGGGATGTTGTTTTGAAGATGGCTTCACGGTGATATGATAAAAGATAAAATTACTGAAATACTAAGTTTAAAACAATTCTGAATATTTTTATAAGAAAATAAAACCTGGGGCCTCTTTAAAGAATTCAAAACTTATAAAGTGATCATTTTACTCATGTCCCTATATTTTGTTATCAAGGAGACATGAATCAGCTGTACAAATAACTATGAACAACTGCCAAATATAGACTTCTATAGTCTATAAATGAGCCGTGTCACGACAAAACCAACATAATGGGTTTGCGACCAGCATGGATCCAGACCAGCCTGTGCAGTCTGATCAGGATCCATGCTGTTCGCTATCAGTTTCTCTACTTGTAATAGGGTTAGTAAGCGAACAGCATGGATCCTGATCAGACTGCGCGGATGCGCAGGCTGGTCTGGATCAATGCTGGTCGCAAATCCATTATGTTGGTTTTGTCGTGACGCGGCTCAAATAATAATTATTCATAAGAAATAAAACCATTTCTATCACGCTAATTCCAAAATATAAATATTTTATGACTGACATGCATGCAAGAGATTTAATGTACATTTTCCATTTTTACGTGCATATAACATAGACCGTTTATACAACACAGTTAACCAAAGTCATATTACAGCATGTTTGTAGCATGGATTTTCATTGGATAATCATGTTTTTCATATTATCTATATACATGACTGGGTAAATTTAAAGAAGCACACCTTAAGATTCATGCTTATTTTCATAAAAGTTTTGAAAATGTATTTGAATGTATAATATTGTGAAATAACCAAAAGGAAGCAATTAACACATTACAACCCACGTAAATTACCAAAAAGTGATAAAAAAAATGCATGCATAGGCCTTACTCAGTTAGTAACACAGTAAAAATATAGTTGAAATACTGAAAAATCAGCCATTAATCACACATAACATGTAAAATATTACTTGAATCTTGAATCATTTTACTTTTCTTAAAATCTTAGTACATAATTATTTCTCAAGTTTGATTTTATTGAAATATTTTTACTCATCTAGAGGCATGCAGCTTTAAGAATTTATTATTATGAGAGAATGCCATCCTACAGTGTATAATAATTTCTTTTTTAAAGACTAAGTCTTGGCAGGTTATATATACATAACTTTAGCTATATCAATTTATTAAAGCCGGTAACCATCACCCAGCCACTCAGGTTATATAAACTTAAGAACTGTTTGCTGACTAAAGTTTGATAAAAAAAAGAACCTGAATGGAAGTCAGAGTGAATCATTTGAAACCTAAATTAGCTTATTGCAATCCTAAGTCTCTCTTGGGATTCGAACCCATAGTTATAAGGGGCAATTGGTTTGAAGTCAAGGACCTTAACCACTCACCCACAGATGCCATGCTATTTGTCAATAAAAATACTAATAAGAAAACTGAGCATAATAGGTAGATGTCAAATACATTTACACATCAGCAAATCAATAGATGGGAAAAAAACTGCAGATTTATCTTGATGATTGAGCCAATTTATTCACAGCATGACTTTCATTATTCCAGTTTTCTGTAAAATTTGCATCAGTATTTCCCCAGTTTTCCCAGCATTCCCAGCATAATAAACTGTATCAGGTGATGTAATTATCCAACAGTGTAAGTAATTTATCTCAGAAAAGATTGACTAGATTTTAATGTTTTTTGTCTTTATTCCACTCAGTGAATACTGTTCTAATAAAAGATTTAAATGTTATTTGTTCTTAAACAGAGAGGTTAAATGTGAGAAATTTTGGTCGACACAATCTTTTCTTCATGTCAACTGCATAATTTGCATTTCCAACAAAATCTTTGAGAAAAATCTTGGTTTTATACCATTGAGAAATCAGATATTGCTATCTTGCTATGGACCCCTGACTGGAGCTAGAAAAATCACAAAAATCACATTTTCTGGAATTACAGAGACAATACTAGAAAATGAACTTGGCGATGAAGTTTCTATCTGTAATAATAATTTTAATTTGATACGATGATTGGCCAGTATGACTAGACAGGAATGTATCAAATATAGTTAAGTTACAATCACGATGCCACGATAACAATGAAATTCTCCAACATCCAGACAAAGTATTAATATTTTCATTCAGTTTCATCTAGAGGATTCAATCAGATAAAAAGTAAAAAAGACAAATTGTTCTTATTGTCTTATATAAAAGCAAATTAAAGCTAGGTAGGCAATTTTTTTTTTGCTTCATTTGATTTCTGAACTAGTTTCACCTCTGGTTATTTTAAGATACAAGCTAAGGAAATAGACTTTGGAAATGTCAAAGGCAAATTGTTTTGACACCTGCAGACATGTTGGTGTAATTCAGGTCCACACAAAGTACAGATTTAGGTAATGTTGCAGCCAGCATATAAGGAATGTGTCACTAAATCATAAAATATCAGATATAAGTTAATTGTGTCAGTATTCTAAAATAACCAGAACCTAGTATATGCATCAGTGCTAGGGTTCAGACTAAATGCCATACAACATTTTTTCCTGCTAATATCACTTAATAATGTAACTAGAAATGTATCAACAGGACATGGGATGCTCCCACATTCCCCTTTTTTGTTAGTCTACTGAAGAATAGCAAAACAGCAGGATGGACAAGGGTCAATCTATATACCCTGCCTATTTTGCAAATTATTACCAAATCATAAAAACCTGATTACATGTTCCAGGGTAATTCCTGTGAATGCTTTGTTAAAATCCCTTCAGAAATGTATTGTATGTTAAAAAGAATTAATTATGCCCTGTTCCTGACCCACCCACAGACATTCATCAAAAAAATCAACAAGAAAAGAATTGAATAATTAAAGAAATCTACAGGAATATGGTACTTTGAAATTTAAATTCTTTAAAAGATAACAAGAGTGGCTCATATACTCAACAATTGTTTTCGTCAGAACAAAACTCACCTTCATATTATCTGATTTGTTGTAGAGAGATTTTGCTCTTGGTAGCACCATGGACTTCATAATGTTATCATCCAAATATTCCTTGATCAGTCTTATACAGCCAAGGGCAGCTTCCTATAATATGCCAGAATGTAATCATTGTGTAATGATTAAGTGTAATGATATATGCCAGAATATAATCATTGTGTAATGATACAGATATGCCATAATATAATCATTGTGTAATGATACAGATATGCCATAATAACTCATCAAGGGCCATAACTTTGTGCTGATGGGCCGGACCAGAAAAAGGCAACAGTTTGCGCATCTCCTCTTGAATGGTGCATGTACAAAAACATTGTTGCACTCAAAATAGCAGCATAGTATTGTGTGCGTGGAAAGTTTATGCTGTTTCGTAACATACAATAATGTACATTCTGTTAAAACTCCTTCCGGAATTCTACAATGAATAATGGAAACAACACAATTTTATCATTCATAGATTATAAACTATTTCTTTTCATATGCTGATTATATTCCCTCTAAAGTTCCTATATTTACTAGTGCACTAATAGAGCTATAAATAAAACAAACTAGAACTATCGCTGAATGCGATTCATACCCCCACCAATGTCCTTGACAGAAGACCACTTGGAAAGGTGGTTAAGGGAATAATTTATGTGGCACAAATACATAAAAAGAAAATATCTCTGGTGAAAAAAAGACTAATTGTACAGGTAATAGTATAAATATATATACCTTTCATTTTCCCAATGCATTAAACATTTTATTTATAAGTCAATTTTTGACCTTCAAGTGTGGCCTTGACCTTAATCTGGCACAAGGGTAAGATGGGTTTTGCACATCACCCATTTTGGGTGAACATTTGAGTAAAGTTTGAAGAAAATCCTTCCATCAGTATAGAATTTATAGAGTAGACACAATATATTGTCTAGTATTGGTTGTATGTAAATTTGAAGACTTAAAAAGGGGATAACTTTGTCAAAATGCAATACAGAGTAATGAAACTTGACCTGCATATCTTATTTGCCACATCTCATATATCTTTTAAGTTTCAAGCAAATGCCTGAGCTAGTTTCAGAATTATTCAAGTACATGTTAAAATTTAAGAACATTTTCTAAGTCAATTTTTGACCTTCAAGTGTGACCTTGACCTTTAGCCGGTACAAAGGTGACATGGATTCTGCACATAACCTTGTTGAGGTGAACATTTGAGTAAAGTTTGAAGGAAATTCTTCCATTGGTATAGGATTTATAGAGCGGACACAACATATTGTCTAATATTTGATTGTATGTAAATTTGAAGACTTAAAAAGGGGCATAACTTTGTTTAAATGCAATACAGAGTTATGAAACTTGAACAGCATATCGTATTTGTGACCTTTCAAAAATATTTCAAGTATCAAGCAAATACCTTTTCTATATTTAGAATATTCAAATAAATGTTAAAATTTAAGAATTTTTTCTAAGTCAAGTTTTGACCTTCAAGTGTGACCTTGACCTTAAGCCAGCAAAAATGTGACATAAGTTCTGCACATCCCCTGGTTGAGATGAACATTTGAGCCAAGATTGAAGAAAATCTTTCAAGTAGTGTAGGACTTACAGAGCGGACATGACATACTGTGTAATATTTGATAGTGTTTGATATTTGACCTTCAATTGTGACTTTGACCTTGAGCTGACACATGGGCAACATGGGTTCTGCACATCCCCTTGTTGAGGGGAATATTTGAGCCAAGTTTGAAGAAAATCTTTTAATTAGTGTAGGACTTACAGAGTGGACACAACATACTGTGTAAAATTTGATTGTTTCATATTTGACCTTCAATTATGACCTTGACCTTGAGCTGGCACATGGACAACATGGGTTCTGCACATCCCCTTGTTGAGATGAACATTTGAGCCAAGTTTAAAGAAAATCTTTCAAGTAGTGTAGGAGTTACAGAGCGGACATGACATACTGTGTAATATTTAATCCTTTGATATTTGACCTTCAATTGTGACCTTGACCTTGAGCTGACACATGGGCAACATGGGTTCTGCACATCCCCTTGTTGAGGGGAATATTTGAGCCAAGTTTGAAGAAAATCTTTCAAGTAGTGTAGGACTTACAGAGCGGACACGACATACTGTGTAATATTTAATTGTTTGATAATTGACCTTCAATTGTGACCTTGACCTTGAGCTGACACATGGGCGACATTGGTTCTGCACATCCCCTGGTTGAGGTGAACATTTGAGCCAAGTTTGAAGAAAATCTTTCAAGTAGTGTAGGACTTACAGAGCGGACACGACATACTGTGTAATATTTGATAGTGTTTGATATTTGACCTTGAATTGTGACCTTGACCTTGAGCTGACACATGGGCAACATGGGTTCTGCACATCCCCTTGTTGAGATGAACATTTGAGCCAAGTTTGAAGAAAATCCTTCAATTGGTATAGGAGTTATAGAGCGGACACGAAAATGGAGACGGACGGACCGACCGACGCGACAAAGCGAATCCATTATAGCCCCCCCCACATTTTGTGGTGGGGGTATAATGAATGTTATTTTTGCTTCTCAACAGCATAAATTTCTTCTGATTGACATGGCCATGAACAGGAACATCAAAAATTGTTCCCCCACAAACCACAACAATTTAGTAACAATATTTTTTTCTCTACAAGGAAATTTTTATCAAACTAAATATAGTCATAATTATTGTATGACAATTTATATTTATGTGGACAGAAGCTTTATATAGAAAGAAAGAATCTGAAATTAGAGAAAGAAAGAATCTGAAATTAGAAAATGACATAAATCAACATTCATGTTTGGTCAACTTTTGTACTTTACCTACAATGAATTTCAAAGCAATACACTAATGTAAACATTTTATAAGAATTCATCGAAATAATCTAAAAATATTTTAAATGTACTTTCTGTGAAATTTCCGTCATCCCTGCAAGCAGAATATTCTATTATGTTTATAAGCTCTTAGCTCCCTCATCATTTCTTGTTTCATATAAGCAGAGAAGGACAAGGCAGGCCAGGACATGGCAGAGCAGAGTGGTGCAAGCTAGGGCAGGGCAGGATACATCAAAGATTTGGGCAGAGAAGGAGAGAGTTAGATTAGATTTCAGTAAGGAAATGAATAGAAGGCTATAGAAAAATATGATATTATATCTCAGTTGAGTAAAGCTTGTTATAGAATATATTAAGATATGAGAAGGTGCAGATTAGTTTAAAGCAACAACAATAACAGAGTAGGTCAGACTATAATGGAACAAAGCAAAGTAGAAGGGATTAGAGCTAAGTAAAGTAGAACAGAGCAGTAGGGAGAAGAGCAGGTAGGAGTAGAGTAGATTATGAAGTGGATTATAAAAGAGCAAAGTAAAAGGGAGCCAAGTTAAGAAGCGTACAATGTTGAGCAAAGCAGATTAAAGTGAAAAGGCAACAGAGTAGGTTATAGTATAATAATAGAGCAGAGTAGAAGGAAACAGAGCAGTGTAGAGCAGAGTACAAGTAAGAACGGTAAAGAAAGGTAGGAAAAAATAGAAGGGAACAGAACAGTGAAGAGAAAAGGGGAGCAAAGCAGGGCAAATAAGGCATAACAGAAGCAGAAAACATTAGAGTGTAGAATATTAGAGATAAGTGTATGTTTGGACCAACATAATGTCATATCTTAAAGTTGAAATAATCTTATTTATTTTGTCCTCATGATCAAGTTCTTTCACTTGGTCTTTACTCTGTTTTTAACAGTGGTTAACTTTATATGTCTTCATTTTTATGCTTCATGTTAATAAAAAAATAGGCACAATGAAATAGTTACCTGAGCTTGTATAGAGTTTGAATCTAGTGTATTAAAGACAAGTGGCATGATCTCTGTCTTTATCACTTCCATAGGTGACTTTGCTAATATAATATCTAGCTTGTCCAGCAAATAAACTGTTGCCTGAAATGTATGAAACAATATATTAATGCTGCATGCCTGCAGATGAACCAAAATATTTCAAAGAAAATCATACTAAAGAAAAAAGTACTAAGATTTTAAGAAAAGTAAAAAGATCCAAGATTCAAGTAATAATTTCTATGTTCGTTATGTTCGACTTATGAGCAATTTTGCAGTATATATCACCATATTTCTACTGCGTTAGTAACGCAGTAAGGGCTATTTTTGCATATTTTGCTCTTTTTGTTGATTTATATGGGTTGTAATAATTATTGCTCTTTGCAATGGGAAAATTATTATCTTCGTTCACTATACAATATTCTACTTTTTTATGCATTTTCTCACTTTTCATGAAAATAAGCATGAATCTGGAGGTGTGCTGTTTTAATGCATTATCTACATGCAATATCAAAATGCTTTTAAAAGTATTTTGAATAGAGACAATCAACCAGAAAATCATCCATGAAAAAAGACAAACAAATGTATGGGAATTTAATGATATTTTGATAGTTTGTTGCTTTTAAAATTTCTAAATCAAACAAACTCATCATAAGACATGAAATTTGAAATGACATAATAACCATCGCCTAACCAGTTACTTCTGCTTCTCTGAAGATTCTATTTTATTTTCCTTGTTTTGTGCAAAATGTTGATCAAATTACCTGCATTGGTCTTGGGTAGTTGAGAATAGTTCTGAAGTGTGGTAATATCACATTTGCATAGTCTGCCTTTGACACATGATCTATAAGCGCCAGCATGGCTGGTAAAGCCATGAACATGGTGTCTATAGACATACAGGATTCCACTAGATTTGGTAATACATGACCATACAGAACTTTCTAAAAATAAACAGACACTGTCATGATATATAAATATTCACTGCTTTATTAAAGCTTTACTAATAGCAAGATGTTGTAAAACAAGACATGTCATAGGTTTTTTTTAACATTTTAACAGTATTTCAAGGTAACTATTTTTGACAATGACATTGTCTTTTTTTTTTTCATTTGAAAACCACCTTTTTTCTTTCTTTCATAAAAAAATAGTTAGTTGGAGTAAAGTAGTTGCATTTTGAAACATAGTGCCCTTAACCCTAATATCACACTTAATATCTTAATTGGACTTGTCTTAATCTTTCAGTCTTGCCAAAATCATTTTATCATTTTTAAGGAAAATTAAAAAAATATTTACTAACTAATGTAGTAAACAGTGCAAACCATGATATGATGGCACAGCTGAACTTGGTCAGAGTGCACTGGACACATGGGTATATTAAATCGCTGCAACCATGGGCTAAATTGAACTTCAAGTGACCAATTATTTTACAAATTGACAGCAGACATTAGAATGAGCTCAATCAAAGGTCTGACTGTATTATAAAGATATATGCCATCCAGCAAAGGTTTGACTGTATAATAGTTATCAATGCCATCCTTCAAAACTTTAACTGTATTGAAGATATCAATGCCGTCCATCAAAGGTTTTATTATATTATAAGAATCAGATATATAAGGCTCTTAAATAACTTAAGCTTACGATGTTCCGGAATCAATCAGACGTGGGGAGAAAATGCCATTATTCTGACATCTGTAATTGCTTTTAAAGACATTATGCAAATTTGATGTTGTATAATACACCAGTATTTATGCAATATGTGTAATTACTGTTCCATTTTGAGTTTTTCAAGGCAATACTGTGCCAGATTTTTCTCTTAAATTCCTCTAGTTATGATAATAGTCAACTAAATCCTCAATAATACCCCATGTGGGTTGTTATAAGAATTCAGCGTCTAGAAAAAAGGCATTGCTAAAGGGTTAGTGGTAGTTGTATATCTGAATTAAAGTTTTATTTTCGTAGCTAGACTTTGAATAAAAAAGAAATAACATGTTTTGTTCCATCTGCATCTATCATGCAACAAAATCTATGATCAAATATGATTATATAATGTGCACTGAATCATATAAATTGTTGCCATTTTAGGTATAAAAACAGGTATCAGATTCTCGCGAAAATTCAATAAATTTATTTTGTTAAAGGCCCACCATGCCCCAGAAATTTCTTTTTAAATTCTTTAGAAATGTTTTCATTAATGTTTTAATAATTGATTTTAGAATGTTAAACAACTGAAAAAAAAGTGATCAACATGCAGTAATGTGTCATGAAGGTAGAAAATGTAAAAAAAACACAGCATTTTGAATTCTTTACAAAATATCATAACTATACCAATTGAGATTTGCTATAAAGAGCAAAAGAAATAAAAGATAGCTTATGAATAACATTTTGGAAACTGTAACGAAATACAAAAATAAAAAAGATTTTGAGAAAAAACTAGAACTGCCACTATCATGGCGTGAATACCCCCGCATACCACTTTGTCAGAATCAACAGTGGCCATTTAGAGCTCAAGGACAACCTCCCTGCCAAATCTGAGGTTACTAAGCCAGTGCATTGCTAAGTTATGTATTCTACATGCTTCAAATGTGAAATTGTCAAAATCAATACATTGCGGACAGGACATTCTTAGCAATTGAGAAGAAAAAGCTTTTTTTTGTCAAGGTCCTGTGACTTGGAACCTTTGACCAGTGACCTCAATCAATAGGGTCACCTTATAGTCATGATCAACAATCCATGCCTTTAATATGAAGACTGTGGGTCAAAGGAATCTTAATTAAATGGGTGGACAAACTTTTGAAGTCAAAGTCCCTATGACCTTGCCTTTGGGATCCAGTGACCCTCAAATCCAAAGGGTCATCTACTAAATCATTGACTAAAACTCAATTCCAAATATGAACTGGTGGGTCATAGGAATCTTAAGTTATTGGCGGACAAGCTTTTTGAAGTCAGGCTCCTATGACCTTGACTTAAGACAAATGGTGACCTCAAAATCATAGGGGTCATCTACTTAAATCATGACTAACCTCATGCCAAATATGATGACTGTGGGTCAAAGGAATTCTTTTAAGTTAAGGCAGACAAGCTTTTTGAAGTCAGGCCTGTGTTGACCTTTGACCTGGTGGCCTCAAAGTCAAATAGGGTCCCATCTACTTTAATCATGACCTAACCTGAATGCCAAATATAGAACTATGGGTCAAAGGAATCTTATGTTATTTGGGACCAAGCTTTTTTGAAGTCAAGGCCCCTGTGACTGGGACCTTGACTGGTGACCTAAAAAAATCAATAGAGGTTCTTATTAATCATGACTAACCTCAATGCCAAATATAAAGACTAATGGGTCAAAGGAATCTTAAGTTATTGGGGGGCCAAGATTTTTGAAGTCAAGCCCCTGTGACCTTGGACCTTTGCTTGTGACCTTTAAAATCAAATAGGGTCATCTACTTAATGAAGACTTCCTCCATGCAAATATGAAGACGGGGTCAAAGGAATCTAAGTTATTGGGGGGACAAGCTTTTGGAGGTCAGGCCCTGTGACGCTTGACCTTTGGACCTTTTGGTAACCTCAAATCAATAGGGGTCATCTACTAAATCATGACTAACCTCCATGCCAAAATATGAGACCTGTGTAGGTCAAAGGAATCTTAAGTTTATTGGGCGGACATATTTTTGAAGTCAAGGCCCCTGTGACCTGGACCTTTGACCTAGTGACCTCACAATTCAATAGCGGTCATCTACTAATCCATAACTAACCTCATGCCAAATATGAAGACTAAGGTCAAAGGAATCTTAAGTTATTGGCCGGACAAGAAAAAAAGGACAGACTGCCGGACGCCTGGACAGCCGGACGGACGGACAAGCTGATTCCAGTATACCCCCCTTACAACTTTGTTGTGCGGGGATATAAAAAACATGGCATTTCCAGGCCTTTATGGGCCTTAAATAAACCTTTATACAGCCTGGAACCAAAAAGACATATAATATAAAGCAACAGTTATTACTTTCTATATAATTTAAGAATGACAATGTCTGCTGAATTTATGGTATTTTTTACTTAACACAATATCTTAAGCCTATAAAAACACAACATTAAATCAAACAACTATATGAACAACTTAAAATAACATAATCTTGCAAATAAATTTAAGCAATCAAGTTCTGAGCAAATTTCTAGTTGTAACATTTCCATCATAGGCAACTAAATCAACAACTGTTTAGGGAGTCAAAACCTATAAAAAGATCAGGAAAATATCATAAATTCAACTTCATTCAAAATAAACTAGAAATATCACTTAATGTGATTAATACCCCCGCAAGACTGCTTCAGAAATGAGGAAGTTACTAGTAACAGAATACCTTGCAAAAGAACTGAAATAGAGTTATGGTTGTGGGCAATTAAGATTAGTTTGGTTACCATGATGAAAGTTTTTTATTGAATTACTTTTGTAAAAAGTCAAAAAGCAGTTACGTTTCTTGAGCAACTGCAAATTTCCTCTCATTGCGCTTGACCCATTGAATGAAGTTTCATTGAATTCTTAACATTAGTTTTTTAAGTTATGCAACATGATAAGGAAAAGTATCAACAGGCAATAACTCTGTTATTTTCAAATGGTGTTATTGTTTTTTGTGCACTGCAACTTCTTTTAATGTGCTTGACAATATGTTATGAGTGTTATTGAATCCAACTAGTAGTTTTCAGAGTTGTGCTCGGACAAGTAAAAAGAAACAAAGGGCAATAACTATTAAATTAAGTCAAGAATTGGAGTTATGGTTTCTTGTGGCAATGCACTTCCTCTTATTGTGCTTGACCATTGTATGAAGTTGTTTTTGAAATCCAACCAGTAGTTTCCAAAGTTATGCTCCGGACAAAGGAAAAGTAACAAAGGGCAATAACTCTTAATTAGTCAAGATGAGTTATGGTTTCTTGTCACTACACTTCTCTCAATGAACTTTTGAACGCATTGTATGAAGTTATATTGAATTCCAACCATTAGTCTTCAAGTTATGGTCCGGACAAAAGAAAGCAATGGAAAAGTAACAAAGGGCAATAACTCTGTAATTACTTTAGATAGAGTTATGGTTCTTGTGCATTGCACTTTCCCTTATTGTGCTTGACCATTGTTTGAAGTTGTTTTCAATTCCAACCAATAGTTTTCAAGTTATGCTCCGGACAAGAAAAATGCAACGGACGGCTGGACCGACCGACCAACCGACCACCGAGTGACTCCTATATACCCCCCAAACTTCGTTTCGGGGGTATAATAATATATAATTATACGTGATTACATTTACTGGCTTGGATAATCTGCATTATTTTCTGTAGGTTACTGATATCTCTTTGAGGGGTTTGTGCTATGATTATAAAAAATGTCAGTAATACTGTTACATTAAACCACCAAAGATACCTAACTGAAATCTGCAGTAAGCTAAAGTGGCATCAACTGCGCCCCCTCCATTATTTCAGGCACGGGTAAGGATTTGAATAAAACCTGAGGACCCGTCACTTCAGCCTAAAGATTATAGTAGCTACATCATCCTCCCAATGAAAGTCCCTTTGGGACAGCTGTAAGGGACAAGTACTACAAAGTCAGATTCCACAAGCATTACATAGAATGTGTATTTTGCATTGTATCAACCCTATTATTAACGACGGCATATTTCAGCTTTTGTATACATATACAGTAAACTCCATGTATTGCCTGTAACAAAATACCCCTTATAATGATGCTGTTGCCACAGTCCTGACTTTTGTTTTTAAATTGGTTGCTTCCCGGATATTACAATATTAACTCAGGGACGGTCCTCTGAATAGCATTACGAGCAGAGTTTACACATATGTTCAGCATATTGCGTTGAAACGTTACCTTGTGTATATCTGGAATGACTTGAATGAGATTCGTATAAACTTCTGCCCGTTGTTGGGAGGTCTCCAGTTGCTCTAAATTGTCTAATCTCTGTAAACAGGACACCACTGGGTCATGAAAATATTTCAACTGTGAAAAAAAGAAAAAATATATTCTTAGAATTAATATAACAGTCACATTAAGTATTATGGACTCCACTGAGGTTTTTGACATGACTGGGCTGGAAATATATTTCTGTGATTTGCATTATGTTTGATACAGGTCTGGAACAAAAACCCTTGTGCAAATAATTTTCAGAACATTAATTCCCTCGCACAGTCTGTCCAGAATAGATATTTTTATTGTTTAAAATGGCCAAAAAATGAAAAGGGTATTAAAGCACATTCAAACTGAGTAAGAATCGCACACACAAAAAAAGTTCAATATAATTCTGAGTACATTTCTTTATTATCCTCTGCAGATTTTTCCACTTTAGTTGCCTCACTTGATCTAATTGTAAGAATTTCAAATTTTATGTTTTTAGGCTTTTCGACCTTTGTGAAGCTTCTTTAATTGAAATACAATTATGTAGTTACAAAACACTTCTCCAAAAAGGACTTGACTATAAACAAAATGACATCATTCCTAGTTTTTGATTCAATATTTAGAAATCTTTAGGAAGCTAAGCTGCAATTTCTGAATATATGACATTTTAGCAAGCCAAAACCCTGTATTATTTTGTATTCTAACGTCTTTATCTGTAACATAAATACATAAATCTTTGCTTTTATTTTTTACAATTCTTGATAATAAATGATCTTGATAAAAATCATATCTTGTGTCATTTTCAATGGTTTATAGTGCATATTTCGTACTTGTTTTTTGTTGTTTTTTTATCATAGGACCTAGTTGTTACTGAACCTTTCAAAAAAGAAATAATATGAACAAATATTATCTGAAACCATGCCATGTGTTAATTCTCTAGAGAGGCTTAGATTTAAAACCTTTCTAAAATCATTCTCTGAAATCTCAGCAAAAAGTTGTAAGACAAAATATTTATGTATGGAGACATATATTTAGTGTTCAGGTATCAAAGAATTTTCAAGCATTGTTTCCTCACTGCTGAAAAATGGTATGGAAAATTTGATAAAGAAGAGTTATTTTCTAAACGTTTTTGAATAAGTAGGAGAAACTGGCAACATATACATTCCAAAAAGTGCTAAAAACTGTCTGATGTTTTGACCCCCCCCCCCTATTTATAGTTTATTTATAACTGTTTTACAGTGCCTGGACACCTAAACTCTCTCAAGTGTTTTCAAAAAAACCAAGAGGGCCATGATGGCCCTGAGGTCGCTCACCTGTATTTAGGCCCCTCAACCCCCCCCCCCCCAATGTTGCAGGGCCAAATTTAACCCAAAGGGCTTTTATTTTGCATAAACTTGGTAGACACCCATAAGAAGATGTTTCATGCTCATTGGGCTTTTTAAAAGAAGATTTTTTAAAGTTTTTACTATACACATATAGTTAAAAACAATGACACCCCTGGGGCTGGGCCAGTTTTGACCCCAGGGCTTTTATTTGAACAAACTTGGTAGACACCTATTAGAAGATGTTTCATGCTTAATATCTAAACTCTAGCTATTTGGGTTTTTTCAAAGAAGATTTTAAGTTTTTGCTTTACACATATAAAGAAAATCAATGACTCCCGGGGGGGGGGGGGGGGGGGGCCAATTTTGACCCCAGGTCTTTTATTTGAAAACAAACTTTGTAGACACTCACTAAAAGATGTTTCATGCTTAATATCTTAACTCTAGCTATTTGAGTTTTTTTCAAAGAAGATTTTTTTAAGTTTTTGCTATAACATATAAAGGAAAATCAATGACCCCCGGGCGGTGCCAATTTTGACCCAGGGCTTTTAATTATTTGAAAAAACTTGGTAGACACCTATTAGAACATGTTTGATGCTAAATATCTTAGCCATAGCTCTTTGAGTTCTTTAAAAGAAGATTTTTTTAAGTTTTTACTATATGCATATACCGGTAGGGAAAATCAATGAACCCCCGGGGCGGGGCCAATTTTGACCCAAGGGCTTTTATTTGAACAAACTTGGTAGACACTTATTAGAACATGTTTCATGCTAAATATCTTAGCTCTAACTCTTTTGGTTCTTTGAAAGAAGATTTTTTAAGTTTTTACTATATCCATATAGGGAAAATCAATGACCCCCTGGGGCGGGGCCAATTTTGACCCCAGGGCTTTTATTTGAACAAACTTGGTAGACACCTATCAGAAGATGTTTGATGCTCAATATCTTAGCCATAGCTCTTTGAGTTCTTTAAAAGAAGATTTTTTAAGTTTTTACTATATGCATATAGGGAAAATCAATGACACCCCGGGGCGGGCCAATTTTGACCCCAGGGCTTTTATTTGAACAAACTTGGTAGACACTCAGTAGAAGATGTTTCATGCCAAATATCTAAGCTCTAGCTCTTATGGTTTTTTAAAAGAAGATATTTAAAGTTTTTTCTTTCAGTTGCCATGGCAACCAGAGTTCTGCATGGAATTAAATTCTTTGAACACTTTTTAAAGGTGACCACCAAAGGAACTTTCCTGTGAAGTTTGGATGAAATTGGCTTAGTTATTTCTGAGGAGATGTCATTTAAAGTAAAAGTTTACGGCCGGACGGACGCCGGACGAAAAACGATCACAAAAGCTCACTCTGTCACTTTGTGACAGCTGAGCTAAAAAGTTCAGCATGAAAATTAAAAAAATATATATATAACAGAAAATAAATATAAGTATGATCAAATTGCATAAAAATATGATGGTTATCTCTTTTTTACATGTTGATAAATCAACTTCAAACCAGCATATTTCATTTACTGTTACATACCAACTTATAAATACATACTAGTGAAAATAGCTGAGCTGTCGGTCTGTATCTTGTATCCTTGTTGATCATTTTCTCCACCGGCTCCACAAGTGAGAGCGGCATCTTGTGAGCTACATCCCCAAACTGTTGAGTCAGCTGAAGATAAAATAAACCTAGAAACAACTTGTCTGTTGAAAGTATTGCCTTTCCATACTTTATAAGGTACAAGAAGGGTTTGGGCAAAAAAGTGCCTGAGATATACATGACATTGTATGTTTTACTTAAAGCACCTGTTACTTTCAATTTATTAAAATAATTGTGTATTTCTTTTCTTTATAATATACATAAAAAATCTATTTATGATAATATATTATTGAGATATTCCTGTAAATATTGACATAACCTGGTCAAGCTGTTTGAAACATGACTGTAAATATTGGCATTACCTGTTCAAGCTGATTGAGATATGTCTGTAAATATTGACATAACCTTGTCTAGCTGTTTAGGAATTATGTCTGTAAATATTGACATTAGAAAAACTGGTCTAGCTATTAAGGATTTATGTCTGTAAATATTTGCATTATATGGTCAAGTTGTTTAGGATTTATGTCTGTAAATGCAGACATTAACTGTTCAAGCTGTTTGAGATATATGTCTGTAAATATTGGCATTACCTGGTCAAGCTGTTTGAGATATATGTCTGTAAATATTGAGATTGCCTGGAGAAGCTATTGAGATATATGTCTGTAAATATTGAGATTGCCTGGTCAAGCTGTTTAAGATTTATGTCTGTAAATATTGGCATTACCTGGTCAAGCTGTTTAAGATTAATGTCTGTAAATATTGACATTACCTGGTCAAGCTATTGAGATATACGTCTGTAAATATTGAGATTGCCTGGTCAAGCTGTTTGAGATATATGTCTGTAAATATTGGCATTACCTGGTCAAGCTGTTTGAGATATATATCTGTAAATATTGGCATTACCTGGTCAAGCTGTTTGAGATATATGTCTGTAAATATTGCCATTACCTGGTTAAGCTGTTTGAGATATATGTCTGTAAATATTGGCATTACCAAGTGGTCACACTGTTTGAGACATGACAGAAAATATTGGCATTACCTGGTCAACCTGTTTGAGATATATATCTGTAAATATTGGCATTACCTGGTCACACTGTTTGAGTCATGACTGTAAATACTGACATTACTTGGTCAAGCTGTTTGAGATATATGTCTGTAAATATTGGCATTACCTGGTCACACTGTTTGAGACATGACAGAAAATATTGGCATTACCTGGTCAACCTGTTTGAGATATATGTCTGTAAATATTGACATTACCTGGTCACACTGTTTGAGACATGACAGAAAATATTGGCATTACCTGGTCAACCTGTTTGAGATATATATCTGTAAATATTGGCATTACCTGGCCACACTGTCTGAGATATATCTGTAAATATTGGCATTACCTGGTCAAGCTGTTTGAGATATGTCTGTAAATATTGAGATTACCTTGTCAAGCTGTCTGAGATATATCTGTAAATATTGGCATACCTGGTCAAGCTGTTTGAGACATGTCTGTAAATATTGGCATTACCTGGTCAAGCTGTTTGAGATATGTCTGTTAATATTGGCATTACCTGGTCAAACTGTTTAAGATATGTCTGTAAATATTGGCATTACCTGGTCAAGCTGTTTAAGATATGTCTGTAAATATTGGCATTACCTGGTCAAGCTGTTTAAGATATGTCTGTTAATATTGAGATTACCTTGTCAAGCTGTTTGAGAGATATGTCTGTAAATATTGGCATTACCTGGTCCAGCTGTTTAAGATATGTCTGTAAATATTGACATTACCTGGCCAAGCTGTTTAAGACTTATGTCTGTAAATATTGACATTACCTGGCCAAGCTGTTTAAGACTCATGTCTGTAAATATTGACATTACCTGGTCCAGCTGTTTAAGACTTATGTCTGTAAATATTGACATTACCTGGTCCAGCTGTTTGAGATATATATCTGTAAATATTGGCATTACCTGGTCACACTGTTTGAGACATGACTGTAAATACTGACATTACCTGGTCAACCTGTTTGAGATATATATCTGTAAATACTGACATTACCTGGTCAAACTGTTTGAGATATATCTGTAAATATTGGCAATACCTGGTCAAACTGTTTGAGATATGTCTGTAAATATTGGCATTACTTGGTCAAACTGTTTGAGATATACATCTGTAAATATTGGCATTACCTGGTCAAGCTGTTTGAGATATATCTGTAAATATTGGCATTACCTGGTCAAACTGTTTGAGATAATATCTGTAAATATTGGCATTACCTGGTCAAACTGTTTGAGATATATCTGTAAATATTTGCAATACCTGGTCAAACTGTTTGAGATATGTCTGTAAATATTGGCATTACCTGGTCAAGCTGTTTGAGACATACATCTGTAAATATTGGCATTACCTGGTCAAGCTGTTTGAGATATGTCTGTAAATATTGAGATTACCTGGTCAAGCTGTTTGAGACATACATCTTCAAATATTGGCATTACCTGGTCAAGCTATTTGAGATATATCTGTAAATATTGACATTACCTGGTCAAGCTGTTTGAGATATATCTGTAAATATTGACATTACCTGGTCCAGCTGTTTGAGATATATCTGTAAATATTGGCATTACCTGGTCAAGCTGTTTGAGATATATCTGTAAATATTGACATGACCTGGTCCAGCTGTTTGAGATATATCTGTAAATATTGGCATTACCTGGTTAAGCTGTTGAGATATATGTCTGTAAATATTGACATTACATGGTCAAGCTGTTTGAGATATATATCTGTAAATATTGAGATTACCTGGTCAAGCTGTTTGAGATATGTCTGAGGATTATGTTCAGCACTGATGAGAGGTTGACCATTGTTGTATATACAGCAAACTGTGATTCCCAGGGAGAATATATCACTAATCATACTACACTTCTTCTCTGTTTGAACTTCTGGTGCAATGTAATTGAGATTGGGTTGAGCAAGTTTTGAAGCTTTTGTTGACCATGGTTGGCAAGATATCTTTTCCTGAAATATATATCAAATAATTTTTGTTACCATTGGTGAGAAAAATATACTGGTCAGGATTAAAAAATGTAGGTTTTTTTTTCTAGAATGCTAAATCAAATCTTTACTGATGACTCGTTTATACCTTACTATACACTGTTACTTCTCATTAACTTTCATTAAACCTTTTGACCAATGTTTTATAGTTTTATATGGGCAAGTAAATTAAAGCTGAGGACAAGTGAATTTTTTTTCCCAAACTTGCCTGTGGGCATTTAATGTGGCAAAAATTTATATTTCCACACCTCTGAATACTATATCACAAATCTTCACCTCTAAGCACTGTAACAGTGCTAAACTGAGCCAGTGCTAAACTGAGCCACAAATAAATGGGCCTAAGAATTTAGTTTTATAGGTCACAGAATTGATAAAAAAAAAAAAGAACATTTTTTGCATATAATTGCTATCAAGACAGTTGCACATTAAAATTACTAACATGCCTAGAAGCAGTATATTTCCATTATAAAGAAAAATTAATAGTTTCTGAAAATTGAGTTTGTAAAGTAACCAATGGCATTTCCTATTTCCATAATGAGTTTTTGGCACTATTTCATTTTCGAGAAATGCTTGGCTTCTGGCAAGATTTGATTTAAATACACATAAACCTTAATTACATTTCCAATCAATATGTTTCCGAACATTTTTTAAAGTCCTGAGGTTTGTACAGCATTCTGCAAAAAATGCAAGTATATTCAAAATACAAGTTTCCAACGTCAGTACATTTTGAGCTTCTCTTTCACAAATTTGTTTTCGATTATTAAAGATTTGATTTGGATTATTAATGATTTGTTTTGGATTATTAATGCTTTGTTTTGGATTTTTAATGATTTCTTTTGGATTATTAATGATTTGTTTTAGATTATTAATTATTTGTTTTGGATTTTTAATGATTTGTTTTGGATTATTAATGATTTGTTTTGGATTATTAATAATTTGTTTTGGATTTTTAATGAGTGGTGGCATGGCGGAGTGGTTAATCCATAAAACTAGTAATCTAAGGATTGCTGGTCATGTGGTTTGAAACCCTGTCAGGGGCAAGCCATTTTTTCCATGAGCAAGAAACTTTATTCTCAATATATGACTAAAATATGTACTGGTTGATTCGAAAGTGTTGCAATCAGCTTATAGCTTCCAAACAATGAAACTCAAATAAATTAGTATAAACTACACTAATGGTGTTGGTACATAAAAATTATGGGATTTGTCAGAACATTTAACTTTAAAATAATACATTTATATGTCTTGAATACTTCTCATACTAACATCAGCTTAAGAACAGAAAATTGTCTAGACATTAAGAAAATAATTTTTTTGCTATACATGAACTTTCTATTGTCTGAACGAATTTACCAAGTTATTACTCTGCATGAGTTGTCGTGAAAATTTTTTGTGACATCCAAAAAAGAACTAAAGACACATAATGTCATGGATATATCCTAAATGAACACTGTTTACCTGGCCCCATTCTGAGCTACCCAGGACATTTAAATTTAATACTACCATGGTTTAATGCCCGAGCTGTCTAAGACATTTTATACTTTCATGGTTTATTATGGAGCTGTCCTCAACATTTTATACTTTCATGGTTTAATGGCCGAGCTGTCTTGGACATTTTATACTTTCATGGTTTAATGGCCGAGCTGTCCTCAACATTTAATACTTTCATGGTTTAATGGAGCTGTCCTCAACATTTTATACTTTATGGTTTAATGTAGCTGTCCCAGACATTTTACACTACCATGGTTGAATGGAGCTGTCCGGGACATTTTACACTTTCATGGTTTAATGGAGCTGTTCCGTACATTTTAAACTTCCATGGTTGAATCGAGCTGTCACTGACATTTTATACTACCATGGTTAAATGGAGCTGTCCCGGACATTTTATACTTTCATGGTTTAATGGCAGAGCTGTCTTGGACATTTTATACTTTCATGTTTTAATGGCCGAGCTGTCTTGGACATTTTCTACTTTCATGGTTAAATGGAGCTGTTCTCAACATTTTATACTTTTATGGTTTAATGGAGCTGTCGCGGACATTTTACACTACCATGGTTGAATGGAGCTGTCTTGGACATTTTACACTACCATGGTATAATGGAGCTGTCCCGGACATTTTAAACTACCATGGTTAAATGGAGCTGTCCCGGACATTTTATACTACCATGGTTAAATAGAGCTGTCCCGGACATTTTACACTTCCATGGTTGAATCGAGCTGATACTAACATGGTTGAATGGAGCTGTACTGGACATTTTACACTACCATGGTTGAATGGAGCTGTCCCGGACATTTACACTACCATGGTTGAATCGAGCTGTCCAGGACATTTAACACTACCATGGTTGAATTGAGCTGTCAGGGACATTTTACACTTTTATGCTTTCATGGTTTAATGGAGCTGTCCCGAACATTTTATACTTTGATGGTTTAATGGAGCTGTCCCGAGCATTTTATATTACCATGGTTGAATGAAGCTGTCCCGAACATTTTATACTACCATGGTTTAATGGAGCTGTCCTGGACATTCTATTCTTTCATGGTTTAATGGAGCTGTCCCAAACATTTTATACTTTCATGGTTTAATGGAGCTGTCCTGGACATTTTATACTACCATGGTTGAATGGAGCTGTCCCTGATATTTTATACTTTCATGGTTTAATGGAGCTGTCCCGAACATTTTATACGTTCATGGTTTAATGGAGCTGTCCCGAACATTTTATACTTTCATGGTTTAATGGAGCTGTCCCATACATTTTATACTTTCATGGTTTAATGGAGCTGTCCCGAACATTTTATACTTTCATGGTTTAATGGAGCTGTCCCGAACATTTTATACTACCATGGTTGCAAGAGCTGTCCGAGACATTTTATATCTCCATGGAGCTGTTTAATTATCTTTTCATTTACATTATAAATTACATTAAAATTAATTTTATAGATTGATTAGGAAGCTTAAAAACCTTTTTTAAAAAAAAACTTTTTGTGATATATGTACTTGATTCATTTTCAAGTAGTCTCAATAAATAAAACAAGGATTTTCCAAATCTAATCACTTTTTCTTAACTAAAATATGCTATGAATTTAAGTTAGTAGCTTAAGTGTCAAAGATCTCTGGAAATTCTTAAAATATATCCCCATTGAATAACATGTATATTCACATTAATTCTCTAAAGTTTTGGATGTCAGACATTCTAATTGAAAAGTCAGCAGGATTTCTGAATGAACAATGTATGGTAATAAATCACTGACACTGTATAAAATACCCAGTAAAATATTGCAGATTCCAGAGACAAATAGCACATTAAAATACACAAACTTCCATAAAACACAGAATCTCATAGATAAATCTTAAATAAAGAAAATTCAAATTTGATAAGAAAGTCAAATTTTATCTTTTAATAATTAGTAATATGGTTTGCTAAAACGAGGAGGATAATAGCTGCTGTATTTTATCATTTTGATGCTGATATCTCTAACATTATTATTGCATTGTCTCCAGGTGACATTTGACAGGCATCTTACTGATTCTGTTAGACCCTCTGTGCCATACAGCTGACACTAGAGCAGGCACCTCACTGCCTTGGCCCAACTGTGTGTCTTTGACATTAAAATAGGCACTTCAATACCTGGTTTACTAGTATACCCTTTGTGGCTCACAGCTGACATAATATTTGAACCCTGCGTGCCTTACAGCAGGCACCTCACAGCCTGGTTTTATTCTCTTTGTCCCTTTAATACAGCTGACATTATAGTAGGTACAGTTGACTCTCAATAAGTCAAAATCGCTTTACTAAAAATTCCGCGTCAGTCGAAGAATTTCTAAAGTCCCGTCAAATTTCCTTCTTTATCTTTGTATTTTAACTACGCTTAGGTCAAATTTTGACTTACTGAGACTCCTGTTTAGTCGAAAAGAAAATTTTGTCCTGTCAATTAAAGTCCAACATATTTTCATCTCGATTAGTCGAAGTGTGAAAACAGCCGATAGATCAATGGTCGGCGACATTGTCACTCGTGATTCACATGTTTCATAGTAATTTTAATTGCCGGTCATCATGTATTATTAGCACGTCGTGAAAGTGGCTTTAATCGGTTTCAGGACTTAATTGGTTTACTTCAAACATTAGATAAATTGTTGTTGAAATAAATGTGTTATAATTGTGCTTTTATTGTAATGAATTATCATGAGTGCGTATTAAAGCATGTGCATTACTGATGAATACTGACAAACTTGCATTTATGTCATTGCTACGAATGCTTGTGTTTATATTTCACTATTAATATACGTGTATTAAATTTTGAATAACATGTTTTTGTTCATTTATAATTTGTATTTGTAAGTGATTTACAGTCATTTCAACGGTTAAATATTGCAGCATTGCCGCTATCAACAATAACAAACCTACTTCTTTGCATATTCAATCAGGTGCATGTATATACATGTACGAATGTCAATGTAATGGCGGCAGATCCACGTTACTCGAATTCCGTTTCTCTCGAAGTAAAATGCCCAGTCCCTTGGATTTCGAGTTATCGAGAGTCAACTGTATATCACAATTTGGGTTAAATTATTGAACCCTGTGTGCCTATTAAACAACTGACAATTCACAGCATGCACCTCACTGGTTAAATCATTTAGAATCACTTATCATTTGTGAAAAAATATTTGTTACATTGATATAACTTCTTAAAATAAATTTAAATTACAGATTTTTAAAATAAAGAAGCCTGCTGTGCAGTGAAGATTGAAACTGACGGCAGGGTGACTGAATCATTAAGTTTCCAACAAAATTGATTCAAAAACACATTAACCTCAATTCCCTTTTCAATCCATATGTCTCTAATCTTTTATTCATTCAGAAAATGATTCATCGGTGCAAAACAAAAATGTAATGCTACCATATTAAGAGAGAAAATTACTTAAAACAAAACCTCATTAATTAGAAAATGATTATCAATGTAATTGATTAGTGCTAAACATTTTCTCATAATTTTTTTCCTTCTCGCAGAAATTATTAAAGTGACATTATGCCCATTAAAAGGAATGTAGGAAAAAAAAAAACAGTTAAAACCCCACAACTCAAAATTTTATAGAGTGCAGGACAAAACCCCACACCTAAATTTTACAGAGTGGACAAAACCCCACACCTCCAGTTTTATAGAGTGGACAAAACCCCACCACCTTAAATTTTTCAGAGTGACATTAATGAAATGTATTTGACATGAGCTACATTTGATTTAATGTTTTTTCATTTGACTGATTTATTTTTATTTTTATAGTGAATGAACATTGAAAGTCAAAATAAGTTTACATTTTGCCATTTTTCCTTTCAATTCAGTAGAACGATAAATAACTCATATGGTCCAAGGAAATTTCTGTAAATATTGATCATAGAAAGAGTTGGGCAGTCTTTTATATTTTAATAATAATAATGATAATAATAAAGGCTTTATTTAACGAGGCTACATATTCGCCAAAACAATCTTCCATATGTACCTCAATTTTAGGCTGCGCTTTAATTATGTTGGTCAATCACCATTACAATAGTCAATCTTTTGAAATATTTATTCAATTCAGGTCAACTTGACAATGAAAAATAAGAGCATAATGTCACTTTAAACATTGATTAAATTATATTTTTTTTATTGAATTAAATACAGTAATTCTAATCCTTCCATAATACCATTTATATATTGTGCACCACTTACTCAAGTGCATTATTTATGTATGGAGAAGTAACTGTTGACTGTTTCCAAAAAAAGAAAGTTAAGTACCAGTAAATGCATGTAGTAATATAACTGATTCCTTCGGTATGGAGTAATGGTTCTATATAATTACAGAACTGTTACAAGAAAGCACTAAATGCAAAAAATATGTTTATCCTCTTCATTTGGGAAATGTCAGACATTATCTCTTAAAATGTCAGCATGATGTATAAATGAACAATGAGTTGTAATAAATCACTGACAATAGCACAAAAAGGCATTGAGAATTCCAGGGTAAATTTACACAATCTTTTCCTATTGCAAGATTCTCTGAAAAAAATATAGTTCAGTCTGACCAAACTGATTGATCTACCTATGCAATTTATTTTGATGAGTTATTTATTTATTTATTTAATTTTATCAAATTATAAACTATTAGACCTTATGACAAATTTTCAACTTAATTCATGAAAAAAACATCCTAGTTGTCCATCTCTGAAATCTATTTTTTAGACTATAATGAAAGAGGAAATAGGTAGAACTAAATTTGGGTTATTTTGTTCAAAATACAGAAAATTTCAGGTTATGAAAGTAATACAAAAATGTAAGGAGTTGTTAATACCTTAAACTGCTGAATTTCCTAATCTAGGAATAATATCAAAGATGAAAAAGTTGGCCGGACACCAGTGTTACCAGCTTTCCTGCTCTACATAACTTAAGTGATGAATGGTTTACAGCTTGTATGATTAAATAGTATGGTTGGTGCTTCAAGTTTTTTTTAAAGAATGTCACATTCAGTGATTAAATTAATGATTCATACAAAGCACCAACCTTCTTTACATTACTTAAAACATTTATTTCTTGTGAATATTTGAAAGTATAGCTAAAAAAATTCTAGAAGAAATAATTTTGTGCAATAACTTTTTAATTATTTGAGAACTTCTGTGTTTTACAAGTAAGTCTCTCTAAAAGTCAAAAAAATGCTTGTTAATACATTCATAATGACAGCAACGTATGACCAGTGATCAACTATTTGATCCCAGTAAAAATCCACCAGTATAGAGTCACATACACTGCCTAAATGTCTGTGCAATATATGACCAAGGTCAAAGGTTAAAAAGACTTTTGCCAAACTTAAAATCAGATTTCTGGCATTAGATTGGTAAGAAACTGGCACAAAATGTGCACCCTGAGATGCATGGCAGATGTCAGAAAAAAGTTTTATAACTTTGAGTCTAATGACTCTGTAATGTTGACTCAGCTCAAATATAATTTTGAAACCCCTTAAACTAACATGGACTGTTCTAAATTCAATGCAAGACTAGTCCATTATACAAATTAGAGTTAGTTAACTGTTATTCAATGCATGGCAATAATTAAGAGAGTGCACGCAGCATTAAAATGATCCTTTAATGCACTCATGCTATTAACAGGTCCTATAACTGTTTATGTTTGTCATAAAATAGTTTGTAAAAGTGGTCAGGAAATATAATACAGAGGTGAACGAGGAAAAACATTTCAATAACACTGATAAAGACTTCATATAGAGAGGCAAGTTCATGTTTCAATGAAATACTAGAAGTATGCTGGTAATGGGGAGCTTCGGGAATTCATTCCCTGTTTAGGTGTAAAATATCAGACTAACTTGAATTATATGAGTTAGTTGACATTTCTGAATGAGCACATTGATTTGTAATAATTGAATCATTTTCCAAATGTCAGTTTCAGAATTCTCAAACCAGAAAACATGATACATCAACTGCATCTGCTCTTAAATAACATTGCTGTAATTGCAAGAATTTCTTCAAAATATACTTTATAGCCACAGCAAAATATGCTTTATTGTCACTTTTAAAGGAACTCCACCAAGGTTTTTTGACATGATGGGACTGGAAATATAGTGTCCCGAGATTTGTACACTATTTGATGTAGATCTGGGCCAATAACTTGTTTGCAAATTTTCATAACATTGTCTTCCCCTATTTTTTGAGAATAATCATTTTTATAATGCAAAAAGACCCAAAAATGAAAAGGATTGCAACACTTTTTATTCATATTGCGCTAGGAATCGCACAAAAATCAATATTCTATTAAATACATAAGCATATATCTGAATGATCCTTTTCCTATTTTCCATTTTATTTGCTTCACTTGATCAGTGTAAAATTTTAAAAGATATGTTTTAAGGCTCTTTGACCTCTGTTTAGCCCCTTTAACCTTTTACAGATATTATAGACTGTACAAAAAAATATGTCATTTTCTGAACATTGAACTAATTTCATTGTTAATGTGAGGACTGTTAAATTTTAAACCTGAGATCTATACCAAAGTTATAAGTAGCCATGACATATTATGAAAGACTGCAGCTTTCTGATCAGAGCAGACAAATTTTAATACAAAGCAGGACAAAATATAATAAACAAGATCGACAAGGAAAGGCGGCATTCAATGAATGCAACCCCCACACAACCCAGCAACAAGAACCAGTGGCATTTAAGGAGCCCTGGCTGGCGGACCCAAAACAAAAACAGGACAGGGAGGGCATATTAGGCAGATCACAGACAGGCTTATGCATTAGAAAATCACTAAAATGATAAATAATTTGTAACTGACATTAAAGGAATGCAAAGAAAACAAATAAATGATTGAATAATAGGCAAAACCATTGTTGAAACTTGTCAAAGGTTATGAGGCGCATTAGCTTCCTTGTATTTTAAAGGCATGTCATGCTTTCACAAGTACCTGACCAACATTTTGTCACATGATTTCCAAAATGATCCAATGCCTTAGCATTTATATCAGTTGAACCACATCTTACAAATTTATAGCAGACTAATGGCTTTCATCATTTATGTTGTTTTCCAATGATATAAACAAAAATTT